>NC_134410.1:64897805-65197805 GCF_038048845.1 Mixophyes fleayi | reverse complement strand
AGCTTATCAGATGCTGCAGAGGATGAGTCCAAAGGCCCTGGTCGTGAATTCCTGGGAAAGAAGTGTCACTTCCTAAGGCTACCGTGGGATGGGTGGTGGAGGATCCAAGCTCTGGTCCCTGGAGCGTGAGGCGGGCTGTGTAATAGACAAGATGCCACTGATCTATAGCTCAGGTTGGCTCTGTCATCTCAGTGGGGTGAGTGCAGCTGCCAGTCCTATGCCTTGCATAGTGTGAACAGTACATCCTTCCAAGAATGTGCACAGAGCAATTTTGTATGGTATAAGGCAGGCAAAGACTCTTGCTCATGTCATCTTTCCAGTCCTAGCCTTGGATGTACTCCCCATACCAGACATGACAGAGGAGAGGGAATATGGAGAGGACAGCTGCACTACACAAATCAAAGTGGATGTGAAAACTGCAAAATAGACACAAAGACCAGATCAGACACCGAAAAACACATCAACCCTTCCCACACTACTTTCCTGCAGCTGGAGAGGGTAGAAGGAATAGATAGCCGTTGCTGCCTTTTTTCTATTGGCATGTCTTACACAGGAAGAAAGCCCGCTGAGAAGGTGCTGGAGTTGGAAAGTGACTGCCCCAGAGGGATGACTGCCACTTACTTAGGTAAAAAATTCCTCCAGTGGCACTGAAGGCACAGAGATCCCAGTCACTACCTGCGACAGCAGTGACAGAGCTCCCCCGGAGTCATGTCCCTACTTAAAAAGCATGCTGCCATAATACAAGTTTAAAAAGCATGCTGCCAACGGCAGCCATAAAAAATAAAAAAAAAATAAAAAGCCAAGGCAATTTATAAAAGAAACAAAAACAAAAAACAAAACCCTGAAGATCCCAGCAGGCTATGGGAGTAAAAATGGGGAGGAGCTTGAACTTTAAATTTGACTCCAAAATGTCCAAGCTTCAGTGTAGCCTCAATACCCCAGTGCGCCATACATGAATGAAAGAAATATACACATTAATTAATAAAAGTTTTCCAGGATTTATTATACTATCGTTTTGAGCTTGGGAAGTTCAGCTGAACAATTTCCATTTTTTAAGCCATTAGAAATAAAAGTTTGGCTGCATAGTCAAAATCCAAATACAGTCTTGCACTCATGCTATTTTAAAATAAAAGCCATTTTGTGGTGTAAGCAGGGGCAAACACATTCATTGATTTGCTACTGTATGAATATTGTTAGTTAAATAATCCATAGACTAATTTATTGCATATGATCTGCATTCTTCTTGCTGAATATGTGTGCATCTATGTCTGCAACTAATATCTGCATAAAACATCCAGATCTTAACAATGTTCTGCTAAAGACTTTGATATACAGGGTGATTCAAAAGTCGGAGTACACCCTTTTATTTCAAAAACTCTACAGGAAATTGGGAAACCTGAATACTCCAGTAAGGTATGGGTGATGTGGTCTATCTTTTACGGTATGTACCAAACATGGGCGCCATCTTGAAATCGGCCCAATTCCTGTAGAGTTTTTGAAATAAAAAGGGTGTACTGCGACTTTTAAATCACCCTGTACTATAAATCAGAAGTTACATGGGTGCTCCAGATCATTGTAAAGTTATTTGAGATTGTGCCTTCACATAACCTTAACACTATAAAGGATTAAAAATCAGATACCACATCATCTACAAACAGCTCTCACCTGTCAGCCCAGATTGTTTGACCTTATGTGAGGTTATGCAGCAAACAGAACAGAAGAGACCCACACGGCTATTCTTGTCCACATTGGAAAGCATTTCAAAGTTCTTACAAAGCGTTTTGCAATACATACATGGGAAAACCTTTGTGTTTTTCTGTCAAAAAAAAACCAAAAAAACAATTTAAACAAAAAAAAAAAAAAAAAAGACAACATTTAAAGAAATACATAGTTTCACAAAACAAAAAATTAACCAAATCAACGAATACTTTATGACTTTGTGAAATATGTAGGCAATAGAAACCCACGTTGTCTACTTCTAATTGTCCTTCAGCCTTGGTGGGAGCGAAATGAAGTAATTTGGGGGAGAAATTAATTAATTTAATTCCCATCCCAAGGTACAGGCTGATCTCTCCATCAGCAACAGAAGGCCAATTATACTCACTCACTCTGGAGAGGAAGCAAATAACCACTCGGCACTCATCTTGGAAATTTAACTGTTTTCACAAGATTTTTTGGATTTCTGTTTGATTGAGGTTATTCCTTTGGACTCAGGATTGGCAATATTCTGTGTTAATATTCTCAATAGACTCCCTATTTGTGTGAATATTTTCGTTTATACTTTTTTTTTTTCATGCCTCTGAGAGCACATCAAACTAAAATTATTTAATGAGCAGGACAATGCCAGGAGCAGTGTGGGAAAGGTATAATTTGCATCTCAATTCCAAACCCAATATTCAAAGTCCCAAGAATTATGGATAGTAGATGACAAACCTCTGCAAGTACATACACTACATGGCCAAAAGTATGTGGACACCTGAGCCTTACATCCATATGTGCTTCCAAAACCATGGGCATGAGAGAGTGGCTTAGCAGCCATGTGAGTGGTGGCATATTCCCAGAGCTCCGTGGAAGAGAGCCCACCTTCCCTACAACGCTTACTTGATGTTGAAGTGGCAGACCATCCCAAGATTGCTATTATAAGATATATTCACTAATTCCAGACCCTCACCTATATGGTTTGTGAGGAGTATTATTGGCATGCCACATTTGTCCAGCTACTTCCTAAAAGGATTATCATCAATCGGCTCCTATTCAACATTTACTTTTCTCAAGTTTTACTGCCATCTAGTGGCTCAATGAAGCATTGCCGTTACTACTTTGCTTGTCTATGTAAAAAGGTGAAAATACTGGCTCCCACTGTGATTATATGGTCATCAAGTGGTCATCAATAAACTATGATGGAAATATGAGTTTGTACAGCCCTGAACACCAAGCAATTTAATCAGATGTCTATATTTTAAAAATGAGGAGAGTGGCAAGTGACAACCCAAGTATACCTTAGCTCTAATACGATCTTATGAAGCACCTACCCTAATTCAATATAAGTTGGGAAAGACAAGAATGGTTAATCTAAAAAGGACACTGGAATAATACTGGATACGTTTCTATGTTCAGACCTAAGACAATATATGAAAAGCAGAAAGTGTGCACAGCATGAGTGATGTAAGAGCAACCTATAAATCCCTTGAGAGTATTCTGGAGCAAGATGAACTGAAGGAAGGCATGTTGGTGTTTTGGTGGTTATGTCAATTGGATGCTTCATCTAGAATCAGATTATTCCACCAAGGCTGCCAGGAATCCAGAGAAATTGTACCGCAAGATAAGGCGCACCCTACTTCTGGTCGACGCTTGGAGACTCAAACATCCAATAGAGCGTGATTTCATTGTTTTTCTCAAACCCAGGTAAGCTCTATACTAGAATTCATTATCTACGCTTGTACCCCCATTGTGTCAGAGGAACTGAAACATTTGTTTGCTTTTTGATGGCACCCAACCCAAATTAAATACTTAGGGGTTGTCATAAATAGAGATTTAACACAGACCTTCAATGCTAACTTTCATCCCATTACAAACAAAACATGCAATGAGCTTTAGGAGTAGAAAAAAACCTTTTCCTGTGTAGGGAGGATTAACATTATAAAAATGGATATCTTCCCAAGAATCCTATATCTCTTATAAACCCTCCCTTATACACATCCCTTGAAAATGGCTCATATAATTACAGTATTATAAAAAGACTGTGTGGGGAGGGAAAAAGCTGCATTATGAGCCTGACATACTCCACAGATGCAAGCAAAAACACATCTCATTAATTTCATGTCTTACACCACTCTACCCCAAGAGTTCCTAAAAACACGTTTAGGCTTTGGCTACAAGCAGGGATCTCCCGTGTTAGCCAGCTGGTTGGGTGTTCTCCCTTTTGGGGAAATCCAGAACAAGCGGACTTGCTTAACTCAAAGCTCTTTCCTAAGCAAAGAAGAAAACTGTAAAGCAGTAGATAGCTCACTCCATTTGAAATAATATGCAGTCTCTGCCTGTCCTTCACACGTACTTTGTCCAGTATTTATAAACCATTAGAAAACATTTTATGCTCATTTACAAAATTCACTAGTGACTGGGAGCGAGACCTAGGGAACTTAGTTAGGGAAAATAATTGGCCTAATATACTGTTTACAACTCAGGCATGCTCATCAAGTGTATGGATTATTGAGAGACAGTACAAAATCATCTGGCCAAAATGTATCTGGGAATACCAAACATTTTTTGGAGGTTGAAAGGGTCAGTCGGGACACCTCTCCATATTTGCTGGAAATGTCCTAAAATTCTACCCTTTTGGGAAGAGGTGATTGCCACCTCCAAACAGATCATGACAATTTAGGTTCCCGACTGTGCGGGTTTTCGGCTACTAATCTAACCAACCGGACAATGGCAAAGACTGCGATACCGGTCCACTGGAGATATCCAACACCTCCCACTTTGGAGGAGTGGATTACAAGACTAGACCTTCTGTATGAGTATGGATAACTGATTTTATCTTCGGCAGACAAATATGAGGAGTACTGTGCAATATTGGTCCAGGTGGTTAGATTTCACTATATTATGTAAGAGATATTAGTCGCTATTCACCTTCCTCTTCATGCCAAATCACTATTGACAAACTTCCACCTTAGCTTACTCAAATTAAACTCTGGGCCCCTGTTCCCCTACTACTACCACATGTTATGTTTATATTGGGGGTTTTTTGCTCATAATATAGATAAGGGACAATACAAATTTCAGTATTGCTGATATTAAAGTTGATGTAATGAGCTACTGTCTAATGTAAAAATTTTATTCTGTTTCTTCTTTTAAAAATACATAAAAAAAATATATATATTTTTTTTCTTCAATAAAAAGATTGTAAAGCCATGGGCACTAATAAGGCGTTAGTCTGCTATTTGCTGCTATGACAGGTCACACTCTTCTAGGAAGGCTTTCCACTAGATTTTGGAACATAGGACTCAGGGATTTGCATCCACAAGACCATTAGTGAGGTCGGTTACTGATGTTGGACGATAAGGTATGCTCATCCCAAAGGTGTTTGTTCAGCACAGAACCCTAACCTTAACCCTATCAGTCAAGCTCTTCCACAGCAAATTCTGGAAACCATTTTTTGATGGACTTCACTTTGTAAAAGGGAGCATTGTCATGTTGAAACAGAATACAGCCTTTCCTAAACTTTTGCCACCAAGTTGGAAGCATTATTCTGTAAAATGCCATTATATGGTGTAGCATTAAGCTTTCCAAAAGCCCAGGACAAACCTTGACCATTATTCCTCCTTCAGCAAAATTTACATTTGGCAGTACACATTTCAGTAGAAAGCATTCTTCTGGCATCTGCCAAGTCCAGATTTGTCCATCAAACTGCCAGACGGTGAAGTACAAGACTCATGGCAGTGTGCTCTACACGACTCAAGTTGACATATGGCATTGAGCATGTTAATCTGAGGATTGTGTGTGGCTGCTTGGCCATGGAAACCTATTCCATGAAGCTTTCAACTAACCATATTTGTGCAGACGTTGCATCCAGAGGCAGTTTGGAATTCAGTACCAAGTGTTGCAACAGAGGACAGACAATGTTTACATGCTATGTGCTTCAGCACTCGGCGGTCCCATTCAGTGAGCTTGTGTGGCCCACTGTATTGTGGCTAAACTGTTGTTGCTTCTAGACATTTCCACTTCACTATAACAGCACTTACTGGGGCTACTCTAGCAGGGCAGAAATTTGACAAACCGATTTGTTGGAAAAGTGGCATCCTATGATAGTGCAAAGTTGAACTTCACTGAACTCTTTGGTATGACTCATTCTACTGCTAATTGTCTACTAAGATTGCATAACTGGACCAGCTGACCAATCAGCACAGATATAACAGGCTTGTATTCATCCCAAAACGTGGCATTCAGTTTAAGGGGAAATGTGTTTAGGGTGTGACATGTGTGGGGTTTCCTACACTAAGTTGGTTTCTCACAACCCGTTGCGAAATGCAGTTAAACATCAGTTAGACAAACACTGATCAGCTGAAGACATCCAGAAATAAGCTACATCTACTATAACCGGATGCTGCACTTCTTTTCTAACTGCACTAGACATTGCAACTAAGTATTTTGTTTTGTTTTTATTTGCCTCAGTTTCTTTGCCTTTATGCTTAAATTCTAATGTTTAGCAAACTGCTTGTTTCCTTTGCCACTCGCCTCCTGCCGCTGTCTCTCCACTTCTCCCTCAGCTCTGCATCTCCATCTTTGTACGGACCCAGTTAGTAGCACCCACGCTAGTGGGCACAAGTTCAGCCTATTCTTTCCGCTCCTCCCTTCATCCCCACTCTATGCATTGGTATTCACTTTCACCTCTTTGCCTATGCACCAGCTCTCTGCTGTGTTTAAAGGTTTGTGCTTCAGTCCCTTATTTGTACTTTCTGTACCTATTGCACCTCATCTTTGTACTGCCTGTATGCCATGTGCTCTTACCCTGTAGTGTTAACCTGTACTGTTGTCCCTATCTACAGCACTGCGGACCCTTTGTGGCGCCTTAAAATAAACATCAACAATAATCCTTTTTCCCCCATATCAACTCTGTATCTAAGTCATGTTACATATCATGTTACATAGAACTGAAAAAAACATTCCCAGACTACGCACATCTCACAGCAGACACTGCAAAAACTTTAATACATGCACTCATTTCCCACTTTGACTATTGCCAATCCATCATTACTGGTCTTCCCCGAATCAGACTTTCACCCCTACAATCTATTTTGCAGAAAGCAGTTAGACTTATTTTCCTGCAAAATGTTCTTTCACTGGATGCCCGTTTATCACTGAATGCAATATAAAATAATTCTACTAACATACAAAGCCATTTACAAAACTGCCCCAACATACATCTCCTCCTCACTTATCTCAAAATATCTCCCAACTCGACATCTCCATTCCGCACAAGATCGGCATCTCTTATCCACATTCATTATATGCATTCCCGCTTACAGGACTTTATGCAGGTTGCACCCACTTTGTGAAATTCCCTCCTTCACACAATAAGACTTTTCTCTAGTTTTCAAACACTTTCTGAAAACCCCTCTTCAGGAAAGCTTATAATATTCCTTAACCACCCTAGGTTATCTTATAATCTCTCTTTACACTAAGAACCCTTTAACCAACAGTGCTGCAGGACTGGACCATTATGTAGCACTTATCCTTCTGTATCAAACTTCCATTGTCACAGACAATAGATTTTAAACTTGCGAGCAGGGCCTTCCAGTTACCTCCCTGTCTGTATTACCCAGTACTGTTTTATTACTGTCTTTGTTCCCAATTGTAATGCGCTACGAAATATGCTGGTGCTATATAAATAAGTGATGATGCTTGATTTTTAGGCACCTGTTAGCAATGGGTGTGGCTGAATTGGCCAAACACTAATTAGAAGGAATGTCCAAATAAATATTGTAAGTTCACAGGTGAGGGACACAGACAACCACAATCTAAGAGAGCAAAGAGGAATGGTGTGCTTGGGGGCATTAAGGACACTGGCATAATCAGCGAGTGCTGCATATCTGGTTAGTAAATTCTTATTACTTTTAACTGGCTGAAACTGCACCCAAGTGGCAACTTTTGTGTAAAGCTTTTCTTCATCAATTTTATAATTCAATGGTTTCTCCTCTACTTCTCTATGCTAATTTTAACATTTCGATGATATGCATAGTTAACAGGAAAAACAAAATCTTAAGTATAATTTTTTCATTTTGGTCTAGTACTGTAATAAAAATTTTCTGTTATGCATATAAAACAAATCCACATCAAAATAGGAGGGGAAAAAATATCCCTTTCAATGGTTCCCCACATTACTTTTACACAAATCAGGATGACCACCGTTTACCCCAAAATGTAATTTTCTACTTTTCCCAGAAATAGGTAAAAATATCATCATCATCATTTATTTATATAGCGCCAGCAAATTCCGTAGCGCTTTACAATTGGGAACAAACATTAATAAAATAATACTGGGTAATACAAACAGACAGAGAGGTAAGAGAACCCTGCTCGCAAGCTTACAATCTATGGGAAATATAAAAACAGCCTTTCTTCTGTGTTTTTACTCCATTTCTAATAAATATGAATGGGTTTTGCTAAGAGCAATACAGAGAAGGGCTTTTGACCTAATAACTGTTGAAAGTTGTAATACATATCTAGGCCTTGCTGCATAAGTTTATACAAAAATAAAGTGATTCAAGGAAGTCATTTTTCCTACGCCTGCCAAATGAGCCACAAAACTACTGCTGAAAAATAACTTTGCTACTATGTAGAATATGTATTATTGAAGGGCCTTCTTTCTATTGCTGTTTTTCTGTGGCATGATAAGGTCAACTGAGACACCAGTCATAAGTTGGTGCCATTTGTGAAGCTATGAGACAATAAAAAGGACAAGGGCACAATAAAGAGAAGGGGACAACATTAAAAAGGAAAATAAAGATGTCAGTATAGGGAAAATTCTTCCATTGGGCAGATGCTCTCTCTCTTGCTCCTTTACAGAACACATGGAGTATCCTAATAATGGAAAAATAATGCTATAAAATTTATACATCAGGTGAAGTTGATCTAGACCTCTTGGATAACTTAATAAACAGTGGAAATACGCAACTGATCTGCAGTTTATCTTACAATTAAACCAGTTAGGTATTTGCCATATTCTTCCACGTTTGTCGACATGTTACGTCGATTAGTTAAGACACTTCTGGGAAAGCATTATATTTAGAGTATATTGCTATATGTACATAGACTATGGAAGCTGTTGGCATGTATTTAAAAAACGGAGAAAAAAAATTCCAAGTTTTACCCATTGAGTAAAATATGGTTTCCGAGCTGACAAGCTATATAGGATCTCCTGTGACTTTGTTTATAGTAAGTTCTGCAAGGACATAAATAATTCCGTTCGGCCACAGACAAAACTTTATACACTGGCTTGTGCACAAAATCCCTCAACATACTGCAGTAGTATGGTCAAAATTCATTCAAATTCTTCTTTGGCAAAGTTTCACATTCTAGCATTTAAATAACATTACCTTCCAGTATAGACAACTAATTTCAACAATGATAGCCATCGGGCAAATGTTGTTTAATCCAGCTAATTCAACAAGATCAGTCTTCTTTGTGGATGGCAATCATCAGATCTGCCAGCTTTACAGTTCTACTTTAGATCGCGGTCAACTGCTCTAGAATTAATGATTCCAAAAGAGACTTTTGTTAAAGCCTCAGAGCCAGGATTAACACTTCTGCCACAGTATGAACCCATCAGAGTATAGGGTCACCTGCATCTTTCTAGGATTGGGTTCTGCCTCTCAACACGTAGACATTGGATTTAGCTGTCTTATTCCAGTTCACTGGACTTTCACTCTCAATTTTTAGCTTCTTTCCCAACCACTGAAAAGTTTACATTCTTAATAAACTTACTAACTCTCAGTAATTAACTTATTAGTTAGGTCCATAATCTGGTGTTGTGGACTTCCAGTTCTCCTTTTGTACCAGTGTATTGAAAGTACTTGAATTTGTTTCCCCCCAAAAAATTGTTTTTACTAGTAGGCAGCTCGAACAAACAAATTTTTGAATTGCTTCTCTATCAACAAGAAAGAATCTCTTTTAAACGCTTTAGTTAATGATCCTAGAAATGGTCTGAAGACATCCAACTGATTTAAGGCGACACTGGACCATCTGTCTCCGGGCACTTCTAAACCTTCATGCATAGGCCTCTCTTCAAACTGTTTGGTTTTATGGTAGTCAAAGGACTTGCCATGAGCAGATGAGTAATGCACACATTTGTTTACTCACTCTACTGTGGGTGCACTGCAGAATTCTTCCTAAGTAGACAAACTTAACCAGGCACAAGATTAAACTAAGTCTTGGAGGCAATGAATGTGTTTGAACAGGTGGATTTCTGTTAATTTTGACATGCTTATATTGCTGTCCACCCTATGTTTTGCAGAAGGGTTTGCAGACATTGCACTGACACAAGGCTATAGAAATCGAGATTGACTCTTACCATGAAATCCCTTTCATATATGCCCATACCTGCAATACATTTAATTTTACTATTCGTTTTCTTAAGGAAGAAGTATTGCATAGCTCTTTAAACACCGGTATTGCCACTTGTTTTAATTGACTGCCTATTTTTCCACTTCTAAAAACTCTACTAAACCGAAAACTGAATCCTGAGGAATGTAGAGGTCTACGAAGAGAGGAGCTTTCATTCTTGGTTTGTCCTGCATGTGCTAGTAATATATACAGGTTAAACACCCATGTTCAATAAAAGTACATCTCTATGAGTGATGGGAGTTAACAGTAAGATTAAAGCCCTATATCGGTAAACCAAAGCTTTCATCCATTTTTCCGAACTATAAGCACACAAAAGAGCAAAAACAAACAAACCTCACCAAAGCAAAGATAGGGAAAAAAAAAAAAAAATCACACAAAACAGGTTTCAAATACATTTGTTAATGTACCACTCACCTTCTTATAATTGTTTAGACAGGCTGCATTACAGAATCGTTTCTGCTGACCCTCATGGAATAGATATTCCAGTGGCAGACCTTTGTTATAGATGTAAATGCCACAGTTGTCACAGCAGTTTGTTTTCAGGCCCTTGGTGGCTCGGAATTTTGTAAAACAGGTATCACTACACAATCTGTGAACTACGCTTCCATTACTGACTTCATGCTGAATCTAAAAAAAAATTTAAGAAAAAAACAAAAAAAAAAAACACAAAACCTGTTTGATACAAGAACTTCTGTGTCATATAGAGGTATATCGCAATCTCTCCTTTCCACATAACTTCGACAGCAGGTGCCTCACATCACCACTGTGTGCTGTTGGGCACCCTGCTTCTTCCGCTATACAACTTTCAGTCTGACACTGCCTTGTCACATGTAGTCAGAGTCCTCAGAGAGACACACAAAAGGATAAGTTATTACCTGCCACATGATCAGCACAAATCTCCTGAAAAAATTTGTGCTGCTGTGAATATTCCACAGATCTGATGGGCAACAGGTTGTTTTAACTATCCACTTAAACTGAAAAACCAATGATTGGATGAAGTTTTGAAAACAAAACAAAAAAAGTGCTCTTGAACCATACAATAACCCCCACCCCTACAAAAAAAAGATTTTTACTCACCGTAAAATCCATTTCTCTGACTCCAATGGGGGACACTGCGAGACAATGGGGTATAGTAGTGGGTCTAGGAGTCCTAAGCACTTATCAACTTGTTTGATCTTCATTCTCCTCCCCTACTATACCCCTCCTCTCCTGTTGCTTCCTCAGTTTTGACTAACCAAGAGTGCGAGGAAAGGGAGACACCCGTAGGGCTTAACCGATTAAAACAATTAAACTTTACACACACAGAACTATATAAAGAGCAAGGGAGGGTGCGCAGTGTCCCCCAATGGAGTCAGAGAAATGGATTTTACGGTGAGTAAAAATCTTTTTCTCTTTCCTACCATTGGGGGACACTGCGAGACATTGGGGAATATACCAAAGCTTCCTCAAGGGAGGCATTGCTCTGGAACTGCTGCGCGCAGAATCCTGCGGTCAAAGCTTGCATCGGTCAATGCAAAGCCCGGTAATCTATAGAATTTAGTGAAGGTGTGGACGGAAGACCACGTCGCTGCCCTGCACAACTGTTCCGCCGAGGCCCCGTGATGTGCCGCCCAGGAGGCGCCTACCGCCCTTGTGGAATGCGCTTTTAATCTGGCCGGGACCGGCTGTTCGGCTTTAACGTATGACGTCCGAATAGTGGAGACAAACCAGCAGGCACTCAACTGTTTTGACGCTGGCCACCCCCGCTTCTGGGCCTCATAGAAGGACAAAGAGATCTTTGGTCTTCCTAACAGCGGCCGTGCGATCCACATAACACTGTAAGCTTGGACTACATCCAATAAGTGTAAGCATTCCTCTGGAGATGACTGTGAGGGACGAAAAGCCGGTACCACAATTTCCCGGTTTAAGTGAAATCTAGATACTACCATTGGGACAAATGAGGGTTTGGTGCGTAGTACCGCTCGGTCCGAATGGAAGATCAGGAACGGCGGGTCGCAGCAAAGAGCTCCCAGTTCTGACACTCTGCGAGCTGAAGCTATAGCTAACAGGAACGCAGTCTTCCAAGTAAGGTGACGTAAGTCCACCAACTCCAAAGGTTCGAAAGGCGGTCTAGTGAGTGCCTTGAGCACTAAATTGAGGTTCCACTGGGTGACAGACGGGGAGTTGCACATGGAGAACCCCCTGCAGGAACGTCTGTACGTCTCTACAAGTCGCAAGCTTTCACTGGAAGTACACTGAAAGAGCAGACACCTGGACCTTAAGAGATCCCAGGCGAAGGCCGGTGCGCAGAAAAGCCAACAGTTGGGGTAGTTTGAATCTATATGTGTGGAGTCCCCTGGCCTCACACCACTGTATGTATGTCTTCCAGACTCTGTGATATATTGCCGAACACGAAGTCTTTCTGGCCCTGATGAGGGTAGAAATAACCTCCTGTGAGAATCACTTTGCCACAAGAATTAGGGTCTCAACAGCCATGCCGTCAAAGCTAGGCGATCTAAAGTATGGCAAAGAAGTGGTCCCTGAACTAGAAGGCCTGGCCGCATATGTAGCTGGAATAGAGGGGCTGCTGCCAGTCCCAGAAGATCTAAGAACCAAGCCCTTCGGGGCGAATGGGGGGCTATTACAATTGCAGGGAACTGTTCTGTTTTTAACTTATTTAGTACCCGTTGTAGCATGATAATCGGAGGGAACAGGCAGACCATCCAGCATTGCCATGGAACTGTCATGGCGTCTGTGAAACTCGCTTGCGGGTTCTGCGTCTTTGACTCGTATACCGGGACCTGATGGTTTAGTCTGGATGCCATTAGGTCGATCTCCGGTATGCCCCAGCGGTTCCACCACGAGGGCGAATACTTGTCTGTTTAGAGACCATTCGCCTGGGTGAAATGTCTGTCTGCTGAGAAAATCGGCATCCCAATTTTCTACTCCTGGGATGTAAATGGTCGATATCCTGGGAACATGTTGCTCCACCCATGTCATAATTCGAGACGTCTCTCATGGCTGCTGCTCGTGCCGCCCTGGTGATTTATGTAGGCCACTGTCGTGGCGTTGTCCGATTGGACCTGCAGAGGTTTTCCTGTTAGAGCAGTATACATGACTAACGAGAGCTCAGATATTTCTGAGCTCCAGGATGTTTATTGGGAGCAAGGCCTCCTGGGGGACCAGAGACCCTGAAGTCTCAGGGGTCCTGTTACGCCCCCCCCACCCTGACAGACTTGCGTCTGTTGTGACCAAGGTCCATGACCAGGTTTGAAGGGACTGTCCTATTTGCAGGTTGTGTTTGGATACCCACCAGGCTAGGGAAACCCTCGTTTGTGTGGACAGGCGGATGATTTGCCTGTCCAAATGAACCTGGGAACCTGACCACTTTTGAAGAATTTCCCTCTGGAGTGGGCGTGAATGAAACTGTGCGAAGGGAACTGCTTCGTACACAGACACCATTGTCCCCAGGAGCTTCATGCAACTGAGGAGGGACACACTCTTCCTTGTTAGAAGGGATCTGGCCCTGCTGCGAAGCGAGAGGACCTTGTCCTCCGATAGATACACTCTTTGGATCTGCGTGTTGAAGACGAGGCCCAAGAATCACATCTGCTGTGCCGGAATAAGTGATGACTTGGGTACATTCAGTACCCAGCCGTGAGCCTCTAGAAATTGCATCGTGAGTTTTATGTGATGAGTTAGGAGCAATGCTGACAGAGCCTTTAAGAGAAGGCTCCGTCAGCACTCCCTCCTTGATCCTCTCCAGTTTGGTTTCCGCCCCCTTCACTCCACTGAAACGGCCCTGGCTAAAGTCACCAACGATCTCCGCTCTGCTAAAGCCAGGGGCTACTTCTCCCTTCTCATCCTCCTTGATCTCTCTGCAGCCTTCGACACCGTCGACCACCCCCTCCTCCACACCCTCCAGTCCTTTGGCCTCTCCGGCCCAGTCTTGTCCTGGTTCACCTCTTACCTTGCTGACCGATCCTTCTCCGTCACCACCTCTGGATCTCTCTCCCCCCGTCCACCCTTCCAGTCGGGGTCCCTCAGGGCTCTGTCCCACCTCTTCCCTGGGTGAACTCATCAGCTCCTACGGCCTCAACTACCACCTCTACACTGACGACACTCAACTTTACCTCTCCTCATCTCTCTCCTCTCTAGGGTGTCCGCCTGCCTCTCTGCCATTTCCTCCTGGATGTCCTCTCGATTCCTCAAACTTAACCTTAGAACTCAGTCTTTCCTCCCTCTCACACCTCGCCCCCTTCTGACCTCTCTATCACTGTCGACAACACCTCTATCTCCCCTGTCCCCCAACTTCGCTGCCTCTGTGTCATCCTTGACTCCTCTCTCACCAAATGTCTTATTCACTCTCTGATCATCTCCCGCTTGGACTACTGCAACCTCCTCCTTACTGGCCTTCCCCACTCATCTCGCTCCCCTTCGATCTGTACTTAACGCAGCCGCTAGGCTTATCTTCCTTTCTCGCCGCTCCTCGTCTGTCTCCCCCCTCTACCTATCCCTTCATTGGCTCCCTTTCCCCTACAGAACCCTCTTCAAGCTTCTCACTCTTACATACAAGGCCCTCGCCAACTCCACTGCACCATACATCTCCACCCTCCTCTCTATTTATACTC
This sequence comes from Mixophyes fleayi, assembly GCF_038048845.1. Classification (NCBI taxonomy): domain Eukaryota; kingdom Metazoa; phylum Chordata; class Amphibia; order Anura; family Limnodynastidae; genus Mixophyes; species Mixophyes fleayi. Next base: position 65,183,073 of record NC_134410.1, on the reverse strand, counting down.
TATCCCACCCTCTCCGATCTGCCAATGACTGTCGTCTCTCTTCCCCCCTGATCACCTCCTCCCATGCGCGTATCCAAGACTTCGCCCGCGCTGCCCCCTCCACTGGAACAAGCTCCCTCCCCTCTATCAGAACTTCCCCTAATCTGTCCAGTTTCAAACTGGCTCTAAAAACCCACCTTTTTCTTAAAGCCTTCCAGTCTCCCACTTAACTTCCTACCTTATCTTCTGTCTCTTCCCCTTCATCCCTCTTCCCTTATCCTTCATTCCTCCTTCTCTCCCCCGTGTCTCTCTGTCTGTCTACCCCACCCCTTAGATTGTACGCTCCTTTGAGCAGGGTCATCTCTCCCCCTGTCTTCACCACTTTTAACTCTGCTCTCCAGCTACCTAGCCCTCCTCCTCGAGGACCCTCTTCCCCCGTCCCCTCTTGCTCCCTCCTCTCCCCTCTGGGGGTTTCCGTCATCCGTGCCCTCCCTCTTGGGCTCCGCCGTATGCGGGACCTTTCCCTCTCCCCTCCCCTCTAGCTGTGCTTTGAGCTCACTGAGTTACTGTGCTTATTGTTTACTGTACTGTTTCACCTCGTATTGTAATTTCGTTTGTCCCTGTACGGCGCTACGGACACTTAGTGGCGTCCTATAAATAAAAATTAATAATAATAATATTATTATTATTATTATTAAGTCGTCCAGGTAGGGAACTATTGTTATTCCCTTTTGATGTAGGAGACCCGCCTTGATCGCCATGACCTTGAAGACTCGGGGTGCGGTAGCTAAGCCGAAGGGAAGGGCCCTGCACTGAAAATGGGAATTTCCCACTGCAAAGCGGAGCAGGCCCTGGTGTCCCCTCCATATTGGGACATGCAAGTAGTCATCCCTGATATTTATGGAGGCTAGGAACTCCCCCCTTTTCTATTCCGGTTATAACTGAACGAAGCCACTCCATTCGGAACTTCTGAACTTTTAGCTGCTTGTTTAGCAACTGCAGATTTAAGATTGGCCGAAAAGTGGTGTCCGGCTTTGGTGTGAGGGAGAGGTTTGAGTGAAACCCCCTTCCTCTCTCCTGCTGGGGAACGTGGGATATTACCTCTGCTGCCAGCAACTTCTAGATGGCTTCCTGAAGTGCCTGAAGGGGCAAGGGGGAGGGGCGTGGTAAAGAACCTTTGCTTGGGCACTTGGGCTAGATCCATTATGTAGCCCTGGGTCACTATCCCTCGTATTCAGGTGTCAGTGGTGGATGCCCACCACTGACTCCTGAAACGAAGGAGGCGTGCCCCCACCACGGTTTCCCCGGGAGGGGATTTGTCAAGCTGAGGGTTTGTCCACTGGTCGGGATGATCCTCGCCTAGCGGCACCCCTGCCTCTGCTAAATGTTCCCCTGTGCTCTGGCCTACCTCTATTAAATGAGGTAGTGAACCTGTCTCTTGGCGGGGCACCCCAGGCAAAAGTCCGAAAGGACCGAAACCTACCCTGTCGGGGCCTATTTGAGACTGTGGGAAGGGAGGTGCTCTTGCCCCCCCCTGGCTACCTGGTAACCCCTCTAATGTTCTCTTGGAATCGGCGTCGGCTGCCCACGATAGGCTACGGCGGGCATCAATAATAAGCATTGATGGAGACGGCATCCATGGCTGCCTGCCCTACATACTCTGCCGGTACCTGTATGTGCTCTGCTACCATGAGGAGCTCAGAACGAGGAGAATTGTCTTGGCATCCTCTCACTAATTTTTCCGCCCACAGCTGAATAACCTTGTTCGCCCAAGCCACTGCCATATTAGGTCGGAATAAACTACCTGCCGCAGCATATGCTGAGCGGAGGGCTAAATCACATTTTTTTATCCGTGGGGTCCCTAAGGGATATCCTCTCCTGAATGGGAATGGCAGAGGATGAGGACAGCCGAGCAACTGGTGTGTCTACTCTAGGTAAAGCCTCCTACTTCTAGTATCCTCTGACGGAAGGAGATAAAGTGATTTAAAAAGTTGCCTGGCATCATAAATTGCCTATTTGGTCTTTGCCAAGCCTCCATCATTTCCATCATCTCTGGGGACTGTGGAAAAGCGGCTAATTGTGTCTTGGACTTCTTAAATAACGAGAAACCTGAAGGCGCCATGGGCTCGGGTTCCGCAAAGCCTAAAGTATGCCTGATGCCTAAGATGAGGCTATCAACGCTATGGGTTGAAGCAGAATCCTCGCTATGAAGGGTCTCTTCCTTTGCATCCAGATCTAACTCCCCTTCCTCTGCCGAGGAGTGATCTGACTCCTGATCTCGGTCTAGAACCGTATCAGTGAAAATCCTCTTGCCCCTGTGGGTAGTGAATAGTAAACTATCCTCCCTAAGGGCATGTTCGACCTGTGATGATGATGTGCCTTCACCAGCCTGACTGTGTGAAATGGTGTTAGAAATGGAGTGTTCACGTACCTCTGTGGACCGTAACATCACCTTAGTGAGTTCCGCCATGGTCGTTGTTAGGGATCTCATCCAGATTGGTTCCTCCAGAGCCGCAGGCACCTGACCTGGGCTGTGCTGCTCCTGGGTATCAGCGCTACAAGCTGTGCAAAGAGCATTATGGACCGTCTGTCCAACAGATTATTTACACTTGGCACAGGTATAGTATGTCACAACAGCCCCAGAGGGTCCCTTGTTGCTTGCTGTCCCCTTTTCAGCGATAGCTTAAAATGTATATTAAGGTACAGTAAAGTCTGAGCTAAACAGACTTGCATGTCAGCTTACAATGCTAAACAATACCTTGTAAATACACATATCCCCAGACCCTGAGCGATATAGTCCTGCTAGTGTAAACCCTTTATAAAAGCATGGCACCTAATCAATAGTAAAAACAGTAAAAAATAACAAAAGCCTTAACGATACCAGTCGAGGAGAGGCAGAGCAGAGGAGCAGAGTGTAGCACGGTGAATGAAAGATGGTTGCCTCCGGATCAGGAAGTTGGAGGGACGTTCCTGTTAGAGCTCTCCCTCAAAATGGCTGCTCCGCCTGAAGTGCTGGCTTCTTTGTTCTGCCAGCGCATGTGTCTGCAATTCTCTTCAATGGCCACCGTCCTTGCCAGGAAGTTGAGCAGATCCCTTGTGGAAGTTCCGCCTCCTTTGCCTCCAGTAATATAGCCGCCTGCAGGAACCGCTGATCAGCGCTGAATTCAATGGCTGTCGTCTCTCTATACACACTGCAGTGTAATAAACTGCCCAGGCTGCGTGTGTTGAACAGCAGCGGATCGCCTCTTAACAAGTGCGATCGCTGTGCCGTGCCCCTGCTGCTCGTTCTCTAAGGGGGAGGGGGGGCATGCCGGCAAGTCCGTCGGAAGGAGAGGAGAGGCTGCTGCAGCCTCGCTCTCCCCGACTAGCAACTGTTGCACTGTGCTGAGCCAAGCTGCTGCCTCTATGGCAGATTTACACTATGTCCCCCTGTTGCTCGTTGGTCTAGGGGATGGACAGGCTGCCGCATAGGTAACAGAGTCTAAGCTACTGCTTACCTGCGCTGGGCCCACAGAGTGAGCAGAGCTGTTGTCTTACTCACCCCTCTGGGCCTTGAGTTCAGTCCCTGCAATGCACCTAAAAGGGAAAGTAAAATAAAAACATGGAACTAGCTATAACTAATACAAGTATAGGCAGGAGCCTATACAGAAAGTGACCAATCTCCTAGGCACTTAAATAAAACTGATGAAGCAACAGGAGAGGAGGGGCATAGTAGGGGAGGAGAGTGAAGATCAAACAAGTTGATGAGTGCCAAGGACTCCTAGACTCACTACTATACCCCAATGTCTTGTAGTGTCCCCAATGGTAGGAAAGAGAAAAAAACAAACTTGTGTCTACTACAACTATGAATGTTGCAGTCTACAAAATGAATAGTCATCACAAAAGATATTAAGATATTGCTGCACTAATGCACGCATCATGCTTTGTCATTTTGGACCAATAGCACAAAATACTGTAAATAATGGGCGGATCTATAGTTTCTCACTGGCAAGGGATTATATAGTTCTGAATGGTGTGTACTATACCCAAACAAATATTACATAATATTCACACAGGATGGTTTTTGGCCAATGGTTTAAGTTTTGCAGAATAAGGGTTAATAGAGTGAAATTCTGGAAGTTGATCAAGAAATAGATTTTGAGAAGACCTAGTTAGTTTCATAAGATCAGAAAGCTCCTTAAAACACAGCATGGCCAAAGTTAAAAAAAAGCGATGTATTGTTTCTTCACTAGCCACATCATTGCTTCCATACTCCACAGCATTCCCTCCCCTTTCCAGCTGGATGCTAAAATGTACAAGCAGAAGTGCAAGGACACAGGCATTTTAGGTCATGAATTTCTGACCAGGTTTTCTAAAGCCAAGATGCACCAAGAGAAATGCTGTTCAACTGTCACACCAGAGTAATTCTTTTGTCAAAAAGATACAGAAATAAAAGTAACGGAGACCCAGTCTTTAAAAACAAAAACTTGTGCCTATATTCTAAAGGAAAAATATTTGTTCCAAGTGTTCATTCTTACCTCTCCACTCTTGTGACAGATGCTGCATTTTATGATATCAGGAACATCTGTTGAACTCTGGGAACTAGATCGTGGTTGTGCCTCAAAGAGGGAAAGACAGGCAGATGAACAAAATTCCTGGAATGATCCTCCAGCACCAGTTTGGGCAACCACAGAATCTTTGGAGGTACGAATATCCCTAAAATGTATACAGCACATGAGCAGGGCTGCATCCAGCGCAGTAAAAGAAAACAATGGAGGCACAGGTGAACACAACATGAACAAGCTAGAAAAATATGGATGGTCAGCAGTCTAAAAGAAGATTAACACATACACTTCAATACTAATCACACTGTTGTCTGTGTAACTTACTTCTTGCAGAAAGTACAGATTTTCTTGCAAAGCGGTTTTTTAGAGAATGTGGTAAGACAAGTGGAAGAGCAGAAAAGTTGAGGCAGCCCTTTGCGCTGATATGCGGTCTGTCCCTTCTGCAAGGGAGTGCGGCAGTGCGCACAAGTCATCTTTGTGAGTGCTGGTTTAGGTGGGCGTGGCGGCAACTGATTACGTAGAGACATGCGTGTTGGACGCCTTGTGCGAAAGGGAACAAAGTCCTCATCATTTGGGTCATCCACCATAGCATCTGAATCCTCATCAGAAATCTGCACTGTATGATAAGAAGTAATCATATCAATAGGCTATGTAACAGCAAGATCATTTAATGTTCTCCATTTCCAGGTAGTAGTAGACGGAGCTAATTATATATAGGCTCATGTAGACGTTCTATACATTATAAGGCTATTATATTCACAACTTATGTATGGAGAGTAACAAACCATTATAGTAAAATATTTATATAGATTCACTCCAAAGACTTTCACAGTAATGTGCCAAAAAAAGACTGCAATATTTTGATCTCTCTTACCTCCAACATTATGTTTTAGTACACAATCATATGCTTAGTAATAGAAGCAGTCATGTATTGTCTGTTTTGCTCGAAAGATATCAAATAATTTCCAGCTACAGTGTATACCAGTAAAAGTTCTTGCAGGATTATATTTTAATCTTACAGTGAGGAACTCTTCACAACTGGAGAAGAAATCTCTCTTCCAACTGCAAAAAGTGGCCTTGGGTTCTATGCAGACACACAATACCTAAAAAGTTTTGTGCACATCTCATGCATTTATAAACAGTGAACATATCCCGGATGACAAAAATATATTTACCAGTGTAAATAAAGCTAAAATGTACATTCTATCCTCAGACATCTTTTATACATTTTACTTTGTTGTCTTTCTGTAGAATGAACAGATCATATAATAAAAAAAGAAAAACAAAAACACACATTCTCAACAGATATAGTATCCACAGCAGAATGATACAGTTAAATATCAATATACACATCAGGTATTGCTTGCAAAACTGTAAATTGTACACACTCAAAATTAAAATATCAACTTGCCAACCTAATCCCCTAAACAAAGATAAACAGAGGAAATCTAATAATGTGATAACTAAATCAAGTGGCGACAAGTTAGTCTCCAATAAAAATGACATCTACTCTGTTTTAATAGGCTATTCTGTTTTTATTTTTTTTAGTTTCCCAGGAGCACACTTATGGTTTTCATGAACATATAATCATGTATATTTAAGTAGAGACATCAACTAGGAAATCTCCCTCTCAGAGAAGGTGTGAGGTACATGTTTTCCACTGATGAAAACAAGCACTTTGTATATGGTTATCAGCTTTTGATTTCTCAAGAAACAAGCGATATCAAAGTTTAAGTATCAAAGTACTACTTCCTAAAACTTGGTTATCATCAGGGCAGTGCAAAAAGCAATGCTTAATGATAACAGACACTTAATAAAAATAAAGAGTATTTTAAATCATTTTTCCAAGGGTATAGAGTGAGACACAAAAGGTTTGTTATTTTCAAATACCCGGCTTCCTAGAAACAGTGGAATATAACACCTCTGCTCAGCCTCAGTTTTCCACTGGCCCAGCAAGGAGACAAAAACTATAAAGAACAGAAACCAAGCACACCTTGGTTGGCTGGTCTATCTCCTTACAGCCTTTGAAAAAAAAAAAAAAAGCATCTAACATTTTCTTTCACTGTTGCTGTGAGAACAAAGATGGTAGGATGTCCTGAGAGGGTGGAATGTCCTAATGAGTAGAAGAAATGCCAGCTGTTTGGAGTACCTTTCTGCTGAACGTGAAAACATCCATCTTTATATTTGGTCTGCTGATGCTTTATGACTAACACAAGGGATCAACTGCTCTTATCTTCTGGGAGCACAGCACACTAGACATCAGTATCCCATCACAGCATAAGTCTGCTAGACTGCCATCCCACTCTAGTGGAAGATGGACTGAGAGGATGCACATAATACCTTCCTATAGCCATTGAAAAGGACAAATAGGGAGTCAATATATCAGAATTCCAGAGACCCAAACAAGAAAATCCACAGTGTTCAACATCAAAAAAATTAAGAGACACCTCCTTGGATGGAAACCTTTGGCCCTCCACCAGCCAAGACAGAATAAACTGACAAATAAAGTAGGATTATGGTTTCTGGAACCCACAACATGATATTCACCTCATCTGCGAGGTTAAATCCCTTTCAGGAATTCAAGAGCAATGATGTAAAGGTCAGTTCCTAAAAACGTTGCTGATACAAGAGCAGTGACAAGAAAACTGGTCAATGACCATGAGACTGTGGCTAGTCAACTGGGAAAGAAACATACCCAGCACATCATGGCCAATGTGGGGCAATGAACAGCAGCCAAACCCCTCAACCAGCTTAACATTCCACATAATCAGCAGAGTCAGGTGAAAAAAGTACACAACCTGGAAAAACAACAGGACCACCAGCATGTAGGAGAGTTATGTTTCCATGTTCTGACTCCATTAGGAGGGAGCTTGTAATTTAGAAAGTAATGTCAGCATATCTATCTCTGGTGACCCCCATATGACCATGAGATCCCAAAAATCCTTAGGGTGAAGGGACTACCTGCCAGATTGTAGGCTTTGATGGCTCAGAAAGTCCAACTCCCCACTGGCCATCCCTGGAATGTAGTAACTGATATAACAGCATAGATTATCTTCTACAAAATACTTACTGCTTTCAGAGGAAGCCAAGCCCTCAGCCCTAAGTGTGTCACTGCGGCGTGCTCGCTCACTGCGTTTTTGCTCCTGGAAAATAAATAAATAAATAAATACAGACAGCTAAAAAAAGGTACCCTTTGTGCATGTTTGCAGATACAATACAGTTTTCTTAATGATAATCTGCCAAATTATAGTGGTTATAACAGTACTCCATAAGCACCAACATTTTAAGAAGTGCTGTACAATAAAAGTTCATGTGAAATTGCAGCCTCATGGAAGGATTGCTTCCGTATGCAACCGTTTGTATCACTCTTATCAGATGGAGTGCACAACAAGTATTCTAAGAAAATCTTCTACATCTTTCCAAAAAGCATGGGCCCCATGGACCTCCTTCCACAAACAACTTCTGCTCAACTACTGTAATTGGTACATATAGGGTCTGCAGTGACTAAACATTGTTTAGAGGTGTGTTCCTCTTATTATACAGATTTGTAATTTGGGGAAATATACCATTGGAGGAAAAGAAAGATTCTTACCACTACTGCTTTCTCTGGTTCATTAACCTTTTCTTCTTGGCCATCACCTGTAAAGCAATTCACATGATGAGAATATTCCAGAGTTACACAAATATGTATCTTTACCTAACTCAATGTTATATTCCAAGGTATGGAAGACATTTTGAAAGAGTATCATGAAACTAAGTGTATATCTTGGCATGAGTTTACTATCAATTAAGAAGGCGCTAGGCTACTATGCCCCTGGGTAATGGATAGGACAGCTTCTCTGAAGAGGCCAGGCTTGCCAGCTTTCAACAAAAAGATGCAATGTTTTATAGGCAAGGATTTCTAGACAATCACACAGCTTGTGATGACCAACATCAGAAATGACAACTCTTTATATGGAGTTTCCAATAGCACAATCGGATACAAATATTCATATTTTTGATTATCTTAAGCAGTTGAGCATTATGTCTACAGAAGGTGAAAGGTTTTACTATTGTACTACCAATTCTACAAGATGCATATATAGGAGGATAGATAAATCTCATTTATGTTTTACACACCGGGAGAGGGTTTGGAGCTAGATTCCGTTTCTACATTTCTTGCAGATGAATTGTCTTGTTGGGATGTATCTTTTTGCTGTGCACCATTTTCTGAATCGGTGCTTACATTGCGATCTACGTTAATGGGCACAGAAGTACGAGGTTTTAGGGTCGGACGTAACCTCATTCTCCTTGGTACAGTTTGACTGGGTTGTGGTGGGTCTGCCTGAGTCTCTGGTGGTTCCCCTGCAGCTTTATCTTCTGGTAAGCAGTTAGTGCTCTCCCCAGTTTCAGTGATCTTTTGGCATGGATCACCGTTTTCTTCTATACGTTGTGACCTGCGCCCCTTTGAACGTTCGATGTCGGCTTTTTTACTCATTCTTGCTCCAACAAAAACAACATCATCCTTGCTTTCATTACCCAGTGAATCTTCAGGAGAATTTTCAGTTTTAGGGTCTGTCTCTGCATGTTTTTCTTTAATTACTCCCTTTGATTCTCCTTTAGCCTTTGTGTTTGATTTGCTCTCCTTTTCTTCAGTCAGGACTTCTGATGGTGGCTGGCTTTCCGCACACTCATCCACTTTCTGACTGTCAGGTTCTTTACTCTCATCACTCTCCATACTTGTGGACTCTACAGGCTCTTGGCAAAGGGGTACAATTTCGGATACTCCAAGTGTACTTTCAGTCGGAAGGTCTCCACTCAGAGGCCTGTTGGTGTCAGGGCTAGGTTCCATGGAAAAGGAGAGAAAAAAAAAAGTCTCCTACCTGGGAAAATGGGAAAAAAATATAATGTGAATTCTGTTTCTATAATTTCATAGACTAAACAGAAACTGTACTAACTTTGAAGGGAAAACTTATTTTTATACATGGGCAGGTAACAGACAAGAAAGAACTACTCAAGTAAAAAAAACAATATAATCAAACATTTCCCATGAAACTGCATGTATCACAAATACAACCCCCACAGGTTATTCTACCAAACAAATCCTATCTGGAAACTGGTATATACACTAGAGAATGATCCATGATTAAAAGACATCATCCGAGATAGACCTAACATTGTCTAAGAAAAAATAAAATTTAAAAAACAAAAAAACAAAAACAAAACACCAGTTCTTTCAGGAGATTAACATTTTATCCTTAACTACCAAAGCATATCAGCTCACAAAAAACAGAGGGTAGCTATAAATGCAAACTTTGCCCATGTTTCACCTGCACATGTGTTGAAATATCTGCAAACACTAATTTCCAATTATCCATTTCATGATCTGCAATACAACATATGTAGTTTACCTGATCAATGCCTGTGTGGTCTTCAATAAGTGGGAAGAACAGAATGAAAACAATTAAAAGATTATAACTACACATGAATATCCACTAATGTTTGGATAAATGATAACTGCAATATGAGCTTTACATCAGATCTCCCATTTATATCAACACTTGCATGCATCCAGTATACCACAGACAGATCAGATCGGAAATAGACTACAATGCCACAAGTGTAAGTACAATACGACCATCTATTGAGTGGATGTAACCAGATACACAATTGCTGAATACATGCATGCAGATTTACATAACCTTATTTGAATTGTTGTTCACACACTAGTAATACTGAGTTAGTTGGAAAAAATAAGGTAAAAGTCTGTGCAGCACTGTGTCCACCTGCAATGTGTGTATTTACTCTGAGGTTGGACACCTCTGAATTACAGTAGCTCCAGGTAACATCAAAAACTATTAAATCCTATTGGGCAGAGAGTGCAGAATTCTATCTGCATAGTAGCATCTTTAACATGCTCTCATTTCTGGATGTTTGGTATAGAATATCAATTCACATATTGTGAGCAGTTATTAGTAACAATTATGATTTAGCAATCATTATTACAATTACACAAATATGAGTGCATACAAACAAATCATTTTTAAGGCACCACAAAACTATGCAGTCCTGGACAGTCAGCATCACACATCCTAAAAAAAATGCAAACGCCTATAAAAACAGAACAAGTACAGACGACGTTGACAAAGGAGGTGCAGGCGCAAAGGCTAGAAAGGTTCCCCAGCTTATTAGACCTAACAGTCAAGTATGTATAAATTATAATATATAAATATATATATATATATATATATATATATATATATATATATATATATATATATATATATATATATATATATATATATATATATTCATACATACAAAAAAATCTCATTAACAGTGGGTGCCAAGTACTAAAAATAGCATAAGGTTTTCACCAAAGAAAAAATCCTGGAAAGCACTACTTTTAAATATTTAGCAATATGCCCAGGACTGTCAAGTGCCCAACGACCTTACACTTTCTCAAGGCCCGTTACAATGCTATATAGTTGTATAATGCCACCAATTCCGCAGCGCTATTAGAGAGAGTATTTGTCATTCACATCTGTGTCTGCCCCATTAGAGCTTACAGGCTAAATTCCCTCACACACGTGTTAATTAATTGGCTGCTGACAAAATTATCTATATATACACATTATATCTATCTCCATATAAATGTAAGTTCTTACGTTTGCATTCTAATGCAATTTGAGTTTTACAATTAAGGCAGTAGGAGAAATGGTGGTATGTCATGCCACCGTATATACCTCCACTATGACCAGAGTGTGTGCGCGTATGTATGTGTGTGCGCGTATGTATGTGTGTGCGCGTATAATATATATATATATATATATATTTCATATCCATTATAGTTAATTTTTAAGGCACCATATTCTGTAGTGCCATGTACAGAAGCGAGGTGAGGTAATACACATAAGTAGCACAGATGAGTGAGTAAAGCTATTGGGACTCACACAGAGTGCAGTAAAAGACGTGACAGGACATACGAGGGAGTCATACTTTAGACAGACGTGGGACAGTAGGTATATGACCCTGCCTGCAAGAACTTACATTCTATATCTCTCTCTCGCAGTGGTAATGTAGAAGTGGTGTTATGGAAATTTGAAGACAATGGCCAGCAGTCTGAGGACCTAAGGTTTAGGGATTTTGATAGTGTGAAAATAATTTTGGATGTATTATTTATTTTTTTTTTAACACTAAAGTATAGTTTAACACATTAGATGATGCAAGTTTTTTTTGCCCTGTGATTTCCTCCTCTCCTGTGCCCAATTCCCTCTCCCCTGTGTACTCTCATTAATGTCTACCATTTATCCAAATCTCTCTATTGTCTTCCCTGTCTGTTCACACTCCCCATGTGCCCCTATCTTCATCCCAGGTAACCCCTTCTCACACTATCCACCTGTTCTCATTTGTGCCTCAACCCCTGCTTCACTCAATCCCTTACTGTACTCATGTACCTCTCATTCAGTCACTCCCTTACCCTCCCACTCCTGTCTATACACACACCTGTTCCTGGCTCTTATGGAGGACAAACTCTTAAAATCGGTCCCAAATATTAGTTTTTAGCTCCTCTTACCCCCACCTCTATACCACTGTAGCTTTCCATGGTACCAATCCTCACTGCATCCTATATTTATTAAATAAAATATGGAAGTCGTTAGAACCTATTTCAACACATGTTTGAAGGTTTTAAATGTGTAAATATGTGCAAAGTGAGCAGAGTGCCTCCCATGCAGCACTGTCACTCAAAACTGGAGCCTTTTCCATAAAATCCATCCAAATTAATTAAGTACTAACAGGAAGTACCACATAAATGGACTGTGTAGGCCTTGCACATTTTTATAGTGACAGTATGAGGATTAGAGATTTGTGACAAGGAAGAGGTCTGTTGGGGAATAGGGGAAATCAAGTCTACTGGCACCTTGGAAAGATGGCAAATTAGTTGAAGAAGCTTGCAGGAGGTCACAGAGTGCATATGGGACCGGAATGCCCTTACACAAAGAGAACATGAAACTAATTAACTGGTTGCAATGTGGATTCCTAGACCCACTCTGCATTAATAACACTGGTATTTGTGTTCCTTTCTTTCAAACTTCAGCACAGAGGATGTGGTAAATAAAGCAAGCGACGAAGATCACAGGGAAGAATGGATCAGTAGATAGTTGGAGTCATTGTTATTTAATATACAGGGAAGGACACAGTATGCTTGATCGGGTCACACAGCGGCGTCTCGGACCTCTGCCCCGCCTCCACTGATGAGTACATTAACTTGTGGTCTCCCTATGTTTACCTCGCTCCCCTACTACTTCTACATTGAAGGGACATCCAAGCAGGAAATGGTCCACAGTATCCTCCCGCCGACAATCACAATCATCGGTATTCCTGTACTTTAGATTTTACCTCATGTAGAGCTTCCCATGGAGAGAGCCATGCAATATCCCTTAACTTCAGGAGAAGTCTTTGGAAGTTCACCAGACCCAAATCATCCCTACAAACAGTTCTTCAATAATAGCAGATCATCAAAGAAGGATTTCAAGATCATCTCCAACACTCTTCTACAAGAATTCTTCATCTCCACCCCCCTACTTTTCTGCCAACACCTTATCACCTGCAAGCAAAGTACCACACAGGGCAGGAAGTATGGAGTTGGTCCCCCATTGCTACTATAACAGCCTCCACTCTTCTGGGAAGGCTTTACACTAAACAGACTTGCTTGTGGATATTTGTATTCATTCAGCCACAAGAGCCATTAGTGAAGATGGGCTCGGATGTTAGTCGAAAAGGCCTGGCTTGCAGTCAGCATTCCAATTCATCCCAAAGGTGCTCCATGGGGTTGAGGAAAATACCCTTTGCAGGCCAGGGAAGTTCTTACACACAAAACTCTGGAAACTCTTTTTTGGATGCACAGGAGAATTTTCATGCTGAAACAGGAAATGGTATTCCCCAAACTGTTGCCAAAAAGTTGGAAGCACACAATTCTCTAGAATGCCATTGTATGCTGTAGCATTAAGATTTCCCTTCACTGGAACCAAGGTCAAACCATGAAAAACAGCCCCACAACATTATTCTTCTCCATCAAACTTTACAGTTTGCAGTACACATTTGGCTAGGAAGATTTCTCCAAAATCTAGATTTGTCAATCAGACCGCCAGATAGTGCAGTGTGATTCCTCACTCCAGTGAACACATTTCCATTGCTCCAGAGTTCAATGGCAATGTGCTTTACATCATTCCAGCGATATTTGGAATTGTGCATGGTGATCAGAGACCTCTGTGAGGCTGCTCGGCCATGCAAACTCAATCCATTAAGCTCCGGACAAACAGTTTTACGCGGTACCTGGTTCAGCATTCGACTGTCCCATTCTGTGAACTTATGTGGCCTACTGCTTAATGATTGAACTGCTCCTAGACATTGGCACATCACAGTAACAGCACTTAGTGTACTGGGGCATCTCTGGCAGAGAAGAAATTTGATGAATGCTGTTGGAAAGGTGGAATACTATGCCATTGTCACTATGAAAGTCACTGAGCTCTCCAATATGACTCATTCTACTACTAATGTTTGAATATGGAGATTGCATGTCTGTATGCTTGATTTTATGCACCCGTTAGTATGGCTGTGGCTGAAATGGCCACACTGATTGGAAGGAGTGTCCAAAAAATTTCGACCATGTAGTGTATGTATTTAATTGGTTTGCAGTAAAATAAAACACAAAAAGCAGAATATGTTGGGCAGCCAGGTGGTGTAGTGGTTCGCACTTCTGCCTTACAGCACTGGGGTCATGAGTTCAATTCCTGACCATGGCCGCCACATCTGTGAGGTGTTTGTATGTTCTCCCTGTGTTTGCGTGGGTTTCCTCCCACACTCAAAAAACATACTGGTAGGTTAGTTGGCTGCTATCAAATTGACCCGTGTGTGTGTGTGTGTGTGTGTGTGTGTGTGTGTGTGTGTGTGTGTGTATCTTAGGGAATTTAGACTAAGCCCCAATGGGGCAGGGACTGATGTGAGTGAGTTCTCTGTACAGCGCTGCGGAATTAGTGGCGCTATATAAATAAATGATGATGATGACGTTGTAGCTTATTTCACACATAAGTTGTTAAATTGGCTGGACAGAAATTGCTACCTTTCAGAAGTAGTTACAAATTAGTAATTAGATTTCAAGCATGAGATTCACCTTCAATTTGGAACTGAAATCATCTGTGATGAGTAGCAGGTGCCTGCAATATAAAAATCACTAGTTGAAAGATGGAATAGAGAAAATTACTCATTCTCCTGTTTTCTGTCACTGTGTGTATTGCAATGAGCATGAAGAAAAGGAAGACAGACAGAAGACTGTAGCAAAGCATGGACAATCTCAAGGCTAAATCAATCTCCAGATATCTTGACAATGGTTCCTGGCACAGTGGCCAACCACCATGGATATGGCCACAGAGAAAGCGTAATCAACGATTCCTGCACAGAATTACTCAAATAGTGGCAAAAGTAACTGCTAAACAGATTCAAGCTGACCTTCAAACACAAGGTACAACAGTTTCAACTCGCACCTTCTATCACCAACTCAATGAAACTGATGGCAGGAGGCCCCGAGTCATAAGAAAGCCTGATTGGCGTTTGCCAAAACACACCTGAACAAGCCAAATTCCTTTTGGGGGAATGTCCCATGGACAGATAAGATCAAATTAGAGGTTTTTGATAATGTATATCATCCCTATGTTTACGGAAAGCAAAATCAACCTTTCAAGGAAAAGAACAGTTTCCATACAGTCAAACACGGAGGAGGTTCAGTAATGTTTTGGGGGCACTGTGCTGCATCTAGCACTGGATGCCTTGGACATGTGCATGGCATCATGAAATCTGGAGATAACCAGGTCATTTTGGAGCGCAATGTTGAACCCTGTGTCAGACTGCTGGGTCTCCATCGAAAGTCAGCAGTCTTCTAGGAGGACAATGACACCAAGCACACAAAAATGGTTCAAGATAAGAAACTGATCTGAAGTGGCCAGATCTAAAACCCAGTAGTTAAGAAAGGCCCCCTTTAAATCTGGGAGAACTGGAGCAATTTGCACAAGAAGAGTGGATAAAACAGTCAGTACATAGGAGCAGGATGCTCATCCATGGCTATAGGAAGTGGTTGATTACAGTTAATTTGACCAAAGACTGTGCTACCAAATAGTAAGTCTAGGGTGTCAATTATTATTTTGTCAATGCCTTTTATTTTTATTTTCTGATTTATAAGGATATACAGTATTAAATTCAAAAACCCAATTTTGTAATATTAACAGAGAAACAATTGTGGGTTATAAAATAAGGTTCTTGATTCTACTTGCGTTTAGTGGAAAGTTATTTGAACAAAAGTGCAATATTTCGCATTTTCCATGACTAACATATACATTCTATAAAGCCATATATAATTCTTAAACTTTATGAACAAAAACTTTAGTGCATCTAATTAACTTTCACTAACTTACACCTGTATGATAAACACCCTTCAAGGGTTCAACCTGCTATAAGAATAAAAAAATTGTTTAGCAAAATAGTATAGCATTTATATAAATAATTGATATTTGTTATTAATGTAATCAATGCTGTTAAAATAGCAAAAAAAATTTTTTATCCTTTGCAATTATCTTAGAAAATTCAATAAACTTTATTTCAGTTAAAAAAATTTTTTATCAAAATGTGTATATAAAAAGATGGCATATAAACAAAAGGTAGAAGCCAGTCCAACATGTTTTGTTGGACTGGCTTCTTGAAGAATTATAGAGACATTACAAAAGGCCTATAGAGACATCAAGAGAGCGAAGTATCAAGGCACATGAAACGCATTGAAGGACCTCATGTTCTGTGTCGGAGTTTATATTTGTCACCTGAAAAGACGAGTCTTCCGGATCTGGTGAGCTAACCCTCGATCAAACTAAGCCCAGTCTATAACCTCCAAGGTCTCCATATTAGGACTGCTATTTGTTTTATAACAAATACGCCTCTTGAGGTATGCATTTTGATGTATGCTGTGATTTTAATTAAAGAATAATTTCATTGTAAGATACTACATATTAAGTTTGCTTTGTATTTCAGCTAACCTCAAGATATGTCCAAAGTTTGTCAACACACACACAGATTTGGAGCATTAAGTGATCTGTTTCTCCAATATGATTCAGTTACAGATAAGTCTGTTGCTTTTCACATTTTGTACGAACATTTAATACTGTTGTATTTTCAACCACTTTTATAGTTATTACACTATTTGTGCGCTCCTCAATTTAGGTTTACTAGGCTTGATCTGGTTGGGGATCACTTTTAACTGATCTATGTATTGTTGATTAAGTTAATGTTTAGATGGGGCCCTTTGCACTTTAATATATACATATTATTATTATAATTTTTTATTTTTAAGGCACCACAAGGCGTCCGCAGCACCGTACAGAGACAAACAAATTACAATACAATGGGAGACAGCACAGTACAGTAAGCACAGCAACTCAGTAAGCTCAATGCACAGCTAGAGAGGGCGGGGAAGGGGGAGGTAGGATCCGCAAATGACGGGGCCCAAGAAGTAGGGCGCGGAAGACAGGGAGACCCCCAGGGGGAGGAGGGAGCGAGAGTGGACGTGGAGTGGAGCCTCGAGGAGGAGGGCTAAGTAGCTGGAGAGCAGAGTTAGAAGTGGTGGAAACAGGAGGAGAGACGGCCCTGCTCAGAGGAGCATACAATCTAAGGGGAGGGGTGGACAGACAGAGAGACGCAGGGGAGAGAGGGAGAGTAGGGGGACGGGGGCAGAAGATAAGGTAGGCAGTTAAGTGGGAATCAGAAAGGCTTTAAGAAAAAGGTGTGTTTTTAGGGCCCGTTTGAAACTGGACAGATTAGGGGAAGTTCTGATGGAGGGAGGGAGCTTGTTCCAGTGGAGGGGGGCAACGCGGGCGAAGTCTTGGATACGCGCGCGGGAGGAGGTTATAAAGGGGGAAGAGAGGCGACGGTCAGAGGCAGAACAGAGAGGGCGGGATGGAGCATGAATAGAGAGGAGGGTGGAGATGTAGGGCGCAGTGGAGTTGGCGAGGGCCTTGTAGGTGAGTGTGAGGAGCTTAAAGAGGATTCTGAAGGGGAATGGGAGCCAGTGAAGGGCTAGGTAGAGGGGGGGAGACAGAAGAGGAGCGGCGAGAAAGGAAAATAAGCCTAGCGGCAGCGTTAAGAACAGATCGAAGGGGATCGAGATGAGAGTGGGGGATACATACACATATAGGACTTTGAATAAGTGGTAAAAAATTATTTCATTAACTAGGCTGGTGATTGTGTGGGTCTGTGCCCCCCAATCAAAATATAGAATTTGTCCAATAATTAAAAAAAAAAAATTTATAATATATATTTCACCTATTTGAGTCTTGCATTTGTATGTATATTCATTTTTAACAGGACTCTGTATACTATAGTAATTAATACTCTGATTGTGACTGTGTATGACAAAATAACAGCAAGAACTACATTTTTGTCCTGGTTTTTCAGAACTTTCTTAACAGGTTTCCAATAAAAAAGATCACATACATAAATACACTCATATTTGGGTAATTAATTGATGCACTGGAGAGTATACAGTAGTGTAGAAGACATAATACAACATTTATATAGGTAAACAACCCTGTAGGCTCTTCTATACCTAATCAAATTCTTCAGCTCCAATGAAAATGTAGAAAGTATTTAACAATATTTACAATTTCTTAACATTTTCACACCTTAATGAGCAAAATTATATATCAGATTGTAAGCTTGCAAGCAGGGCCCTCTTACCTC
The DNA here is from genome assembly GCF_038048845.1 of Mixophyes fleayi. NCBI lineage: Eukaryota > Metazoa > Chordata > Amphibia > Anura > Limnodynastidae > Mixophyes > Mixophyes fleayi. Next base: position 65,164,792 of record NC_134410.1, on the reverse strand, counting down.
TCTGTGGGGCACATTTATCAATATTCGCAAAAAATAGTTTTCAATTCTTATCGCATTGCTAAGGATTGAACTATTTCTCAAATTTATTAAAAAACCAACACAGGAACAGCAGTTCCGATAAACTGCTGTTCCTTGGGGAAATAAAGCCTTACCACTCCATCTTCGCAATGCGATCCTGGGTGGCTTCTTCGTTCCTCCTTTCAAATCCTGTGCGCTTGCGCTGATTGATTACTCGGGCATGCGCACAGGCATCCAAACAGCACTGACTCGGAAGGTCCTGGGTCATGTGACAGGGCTGCACATGCGCTGTAAAGCACTGCTCCTCAGAAATGGTAATGTACGCCAGCCTGAGCTGGTGTACATTACCACATGTGTAAAAGTTTTTACCAAAGTTGATAAATTGCGGTACATAGCAGTCCCCTTAGACATCTATGGGGACAGCTATGTATTTTGGAAAAAAATGCAAAGCTGCGATGCACCAATAATAAATTTGAAGAGTACTTAGATTTGCGGCTATTCCGTTTTCAGGGGATTTACAGCAAATAAATTATTGATAAATATGCCCCTATATGTATTACCCAGTATTGTTTTATTACTGTTTGCTCCCAATTGTAAAGCGCTATGGAATCTGCTGGCACTATATAAATGTTGATGATTATAACATATACACATACACTCAATCTGCCATTGGCACCTTTACATCCCCTATATCTACTTCAAGTTAAGATGTTTTGCCTAGATACGGTAATCCACCTACCCTTCCCCAACGCATGCCATACCAACTGCACCCTCACTATTTTGTGGGTGTAATCCTATCACTCTGACCTGTGGTCCTTCACCCCTGCCAATCATCTACATCATGTGCCCATGGGGCTCTACACCATTGTGAACCCTAAAAACACATCCTATGAGTACATGCCATCGTCACCCCAAAATATATGAGCCAGTTCCTATTCTGCACCCTGAACCCCACCCCACGAATATATATTCACCTCCCGCCTCTTACCGCACCCCAAGCAATCTCTCCCGCCACTCACAGTCCGGGTATGTGCCACCCTCACATGTTCTGTGCTCAGCTCCCCAGCCCCCAGCCCATATCTCGCCAGATTGCCCCACCCACCTACGGGCGTCCTTCTCCTCCCTCACGGGTGTTGTGCCCGCTACATCGAACCACCACAGCTGGTGCCCTCTCTATTCTCCAGAACCAGGCCGACTGTCCCTCACACCCCAGTCTCTACTTATCTATATCTGCCAGTCAATATCCCTCCTACCATACCTTCACGGGTGTCTCACACCCTCCCCAGACACAGCGCTCTCAGTCGCACCAGGAGGGCCTCTGCCGCTCTTCACTCTTTTCGTGCTGCAGTCTCTTGCGCAGCCGCAGTCTCGTTAAGACGCTCTCTCTCCGCCTCGCGCTGTCTCGCGCTGTCTCGCGCACTCTCTCACAAGCGCGCGCCCGCTGCGGTCCCTTTAAGAGTTAGTCCAGGCCGGGAGCTAGGTGAGCGCGCTCCCGCGACTGAGGGGCGCGGCTAGCTAAAAGAGGTGGGGCTTATTTTCCAAAATAATTGACTGGTACCTCGGCTCTCTACGAAGGGGAGGGTTGTGCGGGTGCGCGTCTGAGTATGCAATGGTTAAAGCGCATGCGTAGTAAGCCCCCTTTTTTTAAAATGCGGAGTGCGCGTGCATGAGCTGGCAGCATATCCCACAGAACAGGCGGGATGTAACCCAAATGGACGGTGTACCCCCACGGTTAAGGATAAATCGTTTTTTCTATCAGTAAAACGTTATTGTGGATATAGTTATATTCGTGTGTTATGTATTTATGAGGGTAATACGATACTGTCATGCAGTCTTGAATTCATGATTAGTAGTTGGGATTGACTCATAAAATACACATGCTCTGTAGCAGTTTTATGAAGTGAAAGCATGCAACTATTGAAATGTTTTCTACACTCAAATTTAAAAAGAGAAACCAATGTGCTTACAGTATTGGTAACACTTGTTTTGTGACACAATCATTGGGGCTGATTCAATTTGGCCATGTTATTCTAGGAATAATGCGGTGATTTAAGCAAGGGGCATATTTAATTACGATTCCGGTCCGTGGGATTGCGCCGGAAAAGCTGTGAACGTAATCCACGGTACCGCAATAAGGTGGATTTTCGTTTGCAGCCCACAGGGTTGCGTACGAAAATCTGCGTTATTGCGGTACCGTATTACCGGCACTAGTGCGCACTTTCCGCGGTAATGCACGTTACTGCGGACTGGAACCCTAATTGAATATGCCCCCAAGCTTTGAATAGTGGGGTGGGATAAAAAAATTATAATTTAAAAGGGGCCAGTCCTACACTGCCTTATTTCATTTTTGTCCCTTATGACTTATCCAGGGTTCCAGCTATGATGATTTGTGACTGAGTCCAATTTTTTTTCCATGGAAAGCTACTGCCAGTCAGTGTTTGAAATACCAGAGAATTCAGGAAAGTTATGTGCAGGGGAGATGCAAAAGTGTATATCAGTGATCAGTGGCGATAAGAGAATCTAATTTACAGGGCAAAAAATAGGTCCAATATACAGCCCCCACCCCCTACATGTTTTTCAAGTTTTGTTGCCCCAGATTCTGAATTTGAAATAGACTGAAGTAGAAGTTTTTGGCACTGACTCACAAAATATTCAGTGTTTTGTCAAATAAAATAATACATTATAATAATATTAAATAACTTGATTAAATTGTAAGTAGTTTTACATCTTCTGCAAGTTGAATTTTCCACCACTGCAATAAATTACCTCTAAAGGAATACAATTTGTTTATTAAGTCATCTAGAAATTAGTGGATCACCTGTCGCTATTTTGTTTTTGTCAATATAAATACCTCTGTATGTCAGGTCCTATGTTAGATAATATTAAAAAAAATCAATCAGGCACTGTTATTGAAAGGGGATTATGATTACTTACAAGTGCCACTTCTTGTTCCAACAATTTGTATCTTTTTGAGCTGTTGTGTTCCAGACATATGTTACTGTACACCAAACCTCAGCAATGTTGACCTTTCGTTTGTGCACCTTCCGTGCTTTTGACTTTGACTTGTTTGACCATTCGTCTGTTGTATAATGGTGTTCCACACCTTGACCATCATTCCTGATAGTACTAGTCTGTGCACCTAGAGGCATGTTTGAGAGCTTTCACCTGCAGACTCCTGCAGTGAAGCCCAATTTTCTAGGGAATTTGCACCTCTATCTCACTGGCTCTAATCTTGGTTGACACCAAGAATTCACCACACCCTGACTCCAGTCATGACAGTATACTCTGGCCATGGCTTCCACTAGTTCTCCATCTCCTAGGGATCTGCTGCAGCATCCTGTGAAAAGGGTAGAGAAGGAAGGAGCAAGTCAGGATAAAATTATCAAGTACCCTTCAGGGCCTCTCGAATCACCTGGATACTATACAGGATACTCTTAGAGGAGAGGCTGTACTTTCTCCGTCTACCAAAGTTTCAGCCGTTGTGCCGATTCAATCCCAGCTCTATATTCCTAATGCTCTGAAGCATGATGGGGACCCCAAGACTTGTAGATGCTCCTCTGAAAAGGCACAGTTGCGTACATGGTCTCTTTATTGTCTGGAAAAGCTTTAGCTGGGGCCTCACCCTTGTGGGAACGGAATGATCCTCTCTGGATAATTTCTCTGCTTTTTTTGGAATGCATTCCGGAACATTTTCAACAAGAGTATCCGCGAACCCAAACCGGAAGATAATACACAGTTCAATTCCATACCCTGGCTTCTGAACTGCAATGAAGCTTTAGTGGCAACCATCTGACATCAGAAACAGAATAATAGAGACTAGATCCCTTTGCAGAGACAAGGAAACTATCAGTTAAACAAACAAAATAACCAGTAATATAAGTGTCAAGAATAGTCAGAAACAATCCAAAAATTGGAGCAGGTGACTAACAGAATTATTGGGGTCACAAACTATTCATGGCAAGCAGCAAGTAAGGACTAGTCAAAACAAGCAGGGTCAAACATAACACTTCAAAGTGATGCAGAGGACAATGGCAAGGTGAGCAAATGCTATAAGTAATGAGTCAATGGTGCTGATCGCATTATAAATCAACAGAGACCAATCCTAGCAGTGGATCAATTGGACCTCTCAGCACTAATGCAATTCTAAGCACCTGAGGAACACTGCAGTCAGAGCGATAGCACAGCAACCAGTAATAAACAGTTTAAAGAGGCTGAAATACATTGGACCCTTGAGTGTCACTGTGCTGGCACCTCCCAGGAAACAAGCACTTGGCTGGGTTAGTTATCAGAGATGAACCACTTCTTGACAAGGCTCTTAGTCTGGAGAGGACTGGTCATAAGCTACAAGTTGAAGTCAAAGGATTGTAGAAGGTAGAATAGTGATGGATCAAGCCTAAGTCAAGGAATTGGAGAAGGTAGAATAGTGAGGGACAAAGCCAAGGTTGAAAGATTGGAGAAGTTAGGATCGTGATGTACAGTGAATCCAGAAAGTATTCACAGTGCTTCACTTTTTCCACATTTTGTTATGTTACAGCCTTATTCCAAAATGCAATAAATTCCTTTTTTTCCCTCAAAATTCTACACACAGTACCCCATAATGACAACGTGAAAAAAGTTTTTTTGAGATTTTTGCAAATTTATTAAAAATAAAAAACTAAGAAATCACATGTACATAAGTATTCATAGCCTTAGCCATGAAGCTCAAAATTGAGCTTAGGTGCATTCTGTTTGCACCGATTATCCTTGATATGTTCCTACAGCTTAATTGGAGTCCACCTGTGGTAAATTCAGTTGATTGGACATGATTTGCAAAGGCACACACCTGTCTATATAAGGTCCCACACTTGATAGTGCATGTCAGAGCACAAACCAAGTATAAAGTCAAAGGAATTGTCTGTAGACCTCCGAGACAGGATTGTCTTGAGGCACAAATCTGGTGAAGGGTACAGAAGAATATCTGCTTCTTTGAAGTTCCCAATGAGCACATTGGCCTCCATCATCCATAAATGGAAGAAGTTCGGAACCACCAAGACTCTTCCTAGAGCTGGCCGGCTGTCTAAACTGAGCGATCAGGGGAGAAGGGCCCTAGTCAGGGAGGTGACCAAGAACCCGATGGTCACTCTGTCAGAGTTACAGCATTCCTCTGTGGAGAGAGGAGAACCTTCCAGAAGGACAACCATCTCTGCAGCAATCCACCAATCAGGCCTGTATGGTAAAGTGGCCAGACGGAAGCCACTCCTTAGTAAAAAGCACATGGCAGACCGCCTGAAGTTTACCAAAATGCACCTGAAGGACTCTCAGACCATGAGAAACAAAATTCTCTGGTCTGATGAGACAAAGATTGAACTCTTTGGCGTAAATGCCAGGCGTTATGTTTGGAGGAAACCAGGCACCGCTCATCACCAGGCCAATACCATCCCTACAGTGAAGCATGGTGATGGCAGCATCATGCTGTGGGGATGATTTTCAGCGGCAGGAACTGGGAGACTAGTCAGGATAGAGGAAAAGATGGAAGTAGCAATGTACAGAGACATCCTGGATAAAAACCTGCTCCAGAGCGCTCTTGACCTCAGACTATGGCGACTGTTCATCTTTCAGCAGGACAACGACCCTAAGCACACAGCTAAGATATCAAAGGATTGGCTTCAGGACAACTCTGTGAATGTTCTTGAGTGGTCAAGCTAGAGCCCAGACTTGAATCCGATTGAACATCTCTGGAGAGATCTGAAAATGGCTGTGCATCAACGCTTCTCATCCAATCTGATGGCGCTTGAGAGGTACTGCAAAGAGGAATGGGCGAAACTGCCCAAATATAGGTGTGCCAAGCTTTTGGCATCATATTCAAAAAGACTTGAGGCTGTAATTGCTGCCAAATGTGCATCAACAAAGTATCCAGCAAAGGCTGTGAATACTTATGTACATGTGATTTGTTAGTTTTTTTTTTTTTAATAAATTTACAAAAATCTCAAAAAAAAAATTCACGTTGTCAAGGGGTATTGTGTGTAGAATTTTGAGGGAAAAAAGGAATTTATTCCATTTTGGAATAAGGCTGTAACATAACAAAATGTGGAAAAAGTGAAGCGCTGTGCATACTTTCTGGATGCATTGTACAATCAAACAAATCAAGTTTCTTCAAAGTACAAGCAGAGAAATCCAATACAAAACTTTACTCCTGCAAAAGTTTGATAGAACTGATGGACTTTATAAAGGCTACAGACAGGTGACATAAATTGTTCTGATTGACTTAACCTTTTCACTGAAGGAGACAGTAAAAAAGTCTGTGAGTCTACGTGAAGTGACTAGCTTTATTGCTGTTCTTAGCAGAGTGCTAAATACAAGATTTAAGAGAAGTTGTTTTGTAATTGTCATTGCGAACTGTTTTCTGGCAGCTGTCATCTTGGTCTGGTTTGCATCTATTTCTACTTCAGCTTCTATTCCCAATCCTGACAGTAATTCCCCTACCCCTTGGCTAGGTGTTCCTGACCCCTATATTGAGGCTTTTCAGGAAATTGCTTATGGAATGCTTTTTTTAGTCTCTACATGAATGTTACTGATTCGCCCATAATCTCTCCTCCCTTTCACTGTACAAGATATTGTAACTGCATGCTGGACCATCTAGAGTCCAATATGCTTTCAACCTCATATTCTTTATCACCGTCAATGATGACAGGAGCAGGTTTTGTACGATTCTTACTGAAAAGGGACCTGATCATGTTATCATCATCATCATTTATTTATATAGCGCCACTATATGCAAATTTACCAATCCCTGATGAAGCCCACTGGCAGTAGCCACGGGCGAAACGCGTTGTAATATTGTCCGATAACATCCACTGCTTTTTATCATCTCCATACAGTAGTGCTCTATTTGCACTATCTTGCATGCTAGAACTGTTACATCGTATGACAAATCACAGACATTGTTCTACGGAGATAAGCTCACAGCGTGGACACCCCCACCCCCCTTCCCCCCCACAGCGGGACTACTGCCCATCTCCGTCAAGCTCTAATCTGCAACGAGATGGAGAGAGAAGTTCCTGCAAACCAGGAGGGTTCAGAGTGGAGCCATCTACTGCTATCTACCATTCGCTAGGCACCTGTTCATCCACGGAGGTAAGCGCTCAGTACGCATACATCACCGATATTACTCCACGGGCGGCGGGACGGTCACCGGGGGGTAAATGTATCAAAGTGCGAGTTTGCCAGCGTGTTTAAATCGCGGCAAATCGCGGGTGTTTACCCGCGAGTTTTAAAAAAAAAAAATGGAAATGTATCAAGCTGCGATTTTGAGACTCGTGTTCAAAATCACTGGTCATGTCTGGCGATTTTTAGCGATGTAAACACTCACGAGTTTATCAAACTCTCCTGTGTTTGGCAAACTCGCCTGTGTTGTAACAGTGAGTTGTCAACACATCACAACACAACACTTGCGTAAACTGTAATACAGTAAATACAGCTAACGCAAGTAGCGTAGCGCATGCGCAATGAGCTACGTTACTTGCGTAAGCTCTAGGTACAGTATTATGTGATTTTAACTGCGTGGGAAAATCACATTATACTGTAGTTTGAACTTACGCAAACAACGTAAGCTCAGTGCGATACGGACCTCCTATTAGGTAGGAGGTGTTTGCGGCGTCTGAAGACTTTTCATTTTTCTTCAAGCAAGCACACAGATTCGGGATCTTACAAATATGGGCCCCTTCTGGGCGAAGTGTTCCTGCTTTTCAACAATCGTTTTTGGAAGTATAAAATGGCTGGGACTGGGGCAAGCCGTCAAGATGGAGGTATAAATATTAAGGGACTGGGGCAAGGCAGGACGTTGGTAAGAAGAAAGAAGACATCATTGGGGAGTATTTGTTTTTTTTTATTTTTATTAAATAGATGTGGTTAAAAAGAGGGTGGTTAGTGTCTTTATTGTGGGGTTTTTATTTTTAATAAATATGTGTGGTTTTTATGAGGGAGTTATCTATTTAACTTTTTTTTTATGGTACTACAGGTCCCAGCAAGCCAGGGATGTCAGGGCATGTTGGCACTTGTGGTTCTCCAAGTGCCAACATGCCCTGGCTTCCGTGGGTATGCTGGTGCTTGTAGTTATACAAGCACCAGCATGGCCACACTGTTTTTGGCAACCTGGCTGGCTGGGACTTGTAGTTCCACAAAAAAAATTGGTGTCAGTTTGTTTTTTTTAATACTTTATCGCCGTATTACCCTACTACCCACAGCCCAGGGGTAGTAGGAAGAGCCCTAGTGCTGTCAGCACTGGGCTGGTTCTTTCTAGGGGGGGGGGACGCTCGTTTTTTTCGGCGGACCCCACTCCCTAGGGAATACAGCCCAGCGCTGAACAGCCTAGGGTTGGTTAGTCATTATGGCAGGGGGACCCCTGCCGCGCGTCCCCCTGCTATAGTGTCGCCAACCCTGGCTGGTTTGGCTTGTGCTGGTAAAGTGAAAATCGGGGGGACCCCACGCAAAAAATTTTCACAGGACCAGCACTAGTCAGGCAGCACTGGGGTTAAGCATGAATAGCGGGGGGACCTCACGCTTTTTTTTTTTTCAACTTTTATCTGTTCTTTAACTTTTTAACACTGCCAGGGCAGTGTAACAGTGATGTGTTGATACAACACGCTGCTATCAAGCAGCGTGTTGTATCTGGCGTGTTTAGAAGCAAACTCTCCTGAGTTTACTAACTCGCAGCTTCATACATTGTAGACTTGTATAGCTGCAGTGGCAAACGGTGGTGAGTTTGATCTCTGGCGATTTTGCAAGTAGCGATTTTGACAGAAGCAGAACTCTGGCGATTTTGTATGAAAACTCAGCTTCATACATCGGCGAGTTTCAACTCTCCCGAGAAAATCGCTGGAGTTGCAAACTCGCACTTTGATACATTTACCCCCGAGTGTTCGTTTGAACCAAGGATATTCAGCCGCTCCCGCACAACAGGAGTCATCATTCAGACTGGTCCACTATGCTCGCACTTGCCATGTAAGTTTCTCTGGAATTTGTATATATGTGTACTTTTGAACATCCATCACAACTGAACATTCGAACCCCCCTTTTTTTACATTCTACGTTGCATTCCTCTATTGTTACACCAAGTGCACCTTATAGCCCCGCAGTGGTTTACCAGCTCACATTTGTGTGCACTTTACTCGGTGGTTTTATAGTATTAGTTCACCATGAAAAGTGTATTCCACTTCATACCCCGCTTGGCTTATAGATGGAGAAAGACACATAAATGAGTAAGATATGTTGTAATACTCACTGTCTCTGATTGGAATTAGATGCGTCGTTCTACACACCCGTTAATTTATACCATTAGAGAATCATCTCCTTAAGATCACTGTGTGTCCGATGGTTATAAATTGGAGTCCCACTCCTTCATGATGCAGACTGGAATCGTGGGTGAATAATAGTGTAGCCTTTTAGGCTTTAGCGGAATACTCTCACGGATAAATTCACGCACTGCATCAGATGATGGTCCTTGTGTAATCCGCGGTTCACAGCTGTGTGTGTAGCCGCCTGACCCACCACTAACTGTGGTGGAAGAAAGCTCCAAGCGGAGAGAGGGGTATGAAGAGACCGTAGGATTCCAACGGATTCAATTATTTACTTCCAGATTGATCCGGTGATGTCAACTCCTGCGTATGATGAGTGGAATTAGCCGGCACTTGAAGCATATAGAAAATAAATAAAAAATAGCACAATACGGTATGTATTCAGAGACCAACTAAATAGTTGACTCTATGCTTCTAACGCGTTTCATTACGGAACGTAACTTCATCAGAGGGAATGAACATAGTCATTGAAGGCTTATGGAAGCCTTTATATACACTGCAGTTTCAATCAATAAGCTAATTAAACTTTATATGACACACATTTGTGACCACTCATGATCAAATCTAGCAGCACACATGTAATTGTGTGTGTCTGCTTCAAACGGAGGCAAAGTCCACCAAGGAAAACATAAATCCAGACAATTATACACTGTTACAATGAAGCGTACCCATATAGAACAACCATAGATCAGCATAACTAAATTGTTATCCTAACTAATCAATGTATATCGCCGTAAAATAAATAAAGGGAACGAAAATAAAAATAAAAATAAATAATAATAAAAATAATATAAATAAATAAAATAAATAAATACAAATGAATATACATATGTAATTAAATAAGAATATAAAATAAATAATAAAATAAAAATGAAAATAAATATAAACAAAAAAGAAAAATAATATGAAAAACTGAAATAAAAATGAATATAAAAAAATGTATATATGTATAAATGAATAAAATAAATAATATTAATAATGATAACAATCATAGAATAATAATGAGGGTATTATATAATAATGAAGAAATATAGAGCTATGGGAAACATTAACCCACTCCTTCTACATGACCATACCGTTAAATACCTAGAACAATAGTACATAATTGTAATGGTGTTAATAATGATAATAATATTAACAATAATCAAAACCAGGATATAATATTCAGTATTCAATACAGTAAACAGGAGAGACATTTTCATACAGAGATAAATTTCTACTAGATCGACGCATCTAATTCCAATCAGAGACAGTGAGTATTACAACATATCTTACTCATTTATGTGTCTTTCTCCATCTATGAGCCAAGCGGGGTATGAAGTGGAATACATTTTTCATGGTGAACTAATACTATAAAACCAACTGGAAGCGGAGGCTTCAGATTATCTTTACTCTGTACGGAGCTATACATATGGCTATATAGATATTATCCATCGGAAAAAGTCTTTTATTATTATATGTGGACTAACAACTACGGCAATAATCAGCATTTTTTTCTGGGAGGAATTTGCAGAGCAATGCTCAATTCTTATATATATTGACCACAATATTGGCTACAAGGTATACAGCTGTTATACATATTGCTAATAGTAGCGGTGTGGTTCCAACAATATAGACTCATGAGCACTATTACATATGGTTTTTTACAGCCAATGAATTGTTATATTTCTCTATGTCACAGTGCACTGTGACGTAGATTCTGTATATCTTTCCTCCTATTACCATCATTTAAGCATCAATAGGTAATATATGTATGATTTTATTGTGATATTAAATACTATTTTATACATTTGACCACTCGTGATCTGCTATTCATGCTTTACTAGTTCTACTGGGAGATAGTTAGATTTGAGCGCTGCATTCGTTTTTTGTTGCTAATTCTATTTGTTGGTGGGCGCAGCCACTTGGTTTATGCAGCAGCTTGTCTTCTATCTATTATAATATTGGGAGTACATTATTAACTAGTTGTCTCCCCTCTATTCCATTTATCTTTATTTGTATTATATTGGCGCCACATATGGGGTATTTTTCTGTTGTAGGATATTTATTTGCTCTCACTGGTTAAAGGTCCCAGTGATCAGGTCAGTTGAAATCAGAAGAATGATACATTTCAGTGTACAAGTCAGTGCATTTATACAGATTTGGACACAGGCTATTTTTAGAATCAGGATGTACTCTATTTACAAAAACATGGATTTACATGAATTGGAAAGCTAGCCATATTTACACTTATATGTGAAATTCTAGATACGCTGTGATGTCCTACAGCTGCTTCTTAGATGCAGAGAATCCAGGAGCCAATCTTAATTAAAAGTTCCTGCCTTCAATGTTGGACCTTCACACATCAAAAGATCTAATTAACATGGGGCTTTCATCAAACCGTTCAGAATACATATTCACACAGAACAACAAAAAAACAAAAACAAGCCAGTGTCCCACATCACAATACACAAGAGGCTTCGTAAACAAAGGCTCATTGTATCAGATATATACATCAGAAATAGGCATATCCTATAGCAAGGTTAAACAAGAGACTAATTTCTTCCTCTGGTCTCAGAAATAACGATTTCCTATATCACAATATACACAATATCAAAAATAACTGCACATGCAATTATATAAATAAGCGCCCTGCGCTATTTGCTTTAAATAAATTTATACCAAAAGTTATATATCAGGGATCCAGTCACAAAGAGACGCCTGCTTCTTTTATACCTTCGGCTTCTTTTTCTGCATTAGTGGACGGAGTTGAGCCAATGCAGCTAGGTGCATACTGCCTTTTTTCCTGAAGAGAAAATAAGAAGACATACCCTGGGTCTTTGTCTCTATTGCAGCAACAAGGCCATCATCTTCTCTGCTTCTGTCCTAACAAGTCGGGAAAAGATCAGGCCTAGAGGATGAGAAAGAGGTCCGTCTAGGTCTGCAGATTATTTCTTCCAAAAATGCACTTCCAGCTCTATTTCCTTTGACTCACGTTCTACAACTGTCTCTGCCTTCCTAGATAGTGGTGCTGCCGGTAATTTCCTGAACATCGTTCTTGATGGAGACACCTTTAACACCAATCAGACCATTGCGAATACCTGGTCAATGGGCCCGCCATCTTCCAGTATCTGATCAGTGATATACTCCATGACTTCTGGAAAAGTTTGTTAATTGGCTGGTATTAAACTGACTTTAGTCTCTCTCAGTGTGTGTGTGTGTGTGTGTGTGTGTGTGTGTGTGTGTGTGTGTCTTAGGGAATTTAGACTGGAGGCTCCAATGGGGCAGAGACTGATGTGAGTGAGTTTTCTATACAGTGCTGCAGAAATAGTGGCACTATATAAATAGATTATGATGATGAAGTTCGTTGTGGTATACCTGGATGACATCTTGATTTATTCTCAGTCCCTGGCTCAGCATCGTCTTCATGTCAAACAAGTACTTCAAAGACTTCGGGGGCATCATCTCTTTGCCAGACTTAAAAATGTGAGTTCAAAGTCCAGAAGGTCTCTTTCCTAGGGTATGTAATCTCCTCTGCTGGGTTCTCTATGGATTCTATCAAAGACCAACCCATTCTGCATTGGGTACATCGTACGAATTTGAAAGCCATCCGGAGGTTCTTGGGCTTTGCAAATTACTACCAGAGATTTATTTGTACCTTTTCTGACCTGGTAGCCCCGATAACTGCCCTTACCCGTAAAGGACTAGATACTGCCAACTGGACGTCTGATGCTGTAGCTTCTTTCAAGGCCCTTAAATTAGCAGTCATCTCTGCTCCACTCCTGAGACACCCTAACCCAGACTTACCTTTTGTGGTGGAAGTGGATGCCTCCCTTGTGGGTGCAGGTGCTGTAATATCTTAGAATGACCTCCGCGATCACAGACTGTCCTTTTGCTATTTCTTTTAAAAATTCTCTTCTAATTACAATGTTGTCAATCAAGAACTTTTGTCCATAAAATGGACCTTTGAGGAGTGGCGTCACCGGCTAGAAGGAGATTTTAATACCAACTCTGTCATTACCGATCACAAAAACCTCCTTTATATTGAATCTGCTAAGTGGTTGAATTCCAGACAGGTCTGTTGGTGTCACTCACCGGACTGTTAGTGCTACTTCTAAGGTAGCTAGCAACCGTGTCCGTCCATTATAATGAGGTACTGCGCATGTGCAGTCCCTTTTAACCTTCAGTTCTGTTCCTTTAACTTAATTGGCTGATCAGGCAACACTCCCTATATTAAGCACCTGTGGTCAATACCACGTTGCCTGATCTTGGAGTCTCATTCCTCATGAGTCTCTGAAGGTGTTCCAGTGCCTCCTCGTGTGTTCAGCTTATGCTGATTCCTGTTTGCCGTTTGTGGTTTCCAGACCACTTCTACTCCTCGTGTTCCTAGTGACTTCAGCAGCTGATTCCTATCCGCTGCCTCCATGTATCTACAGTTACAGATTACTGCAAACTCTCCTGTGTTTCATCGTGACTCCAGCAACTGATTCCTATCCGCTGCCTCCGTATATCTACAGTTACAGATTACTTCAAACTCTCCTGTGTTTCATCGTGACTCCAGCAACTGATTCCTATCCGCTGCCTCCGTATATCTACAGTTACAGATTACTGCAAACTCTCCTGTGTTACATCGCTACTGTTCCAGCTGATTCCTGTTAGCTACTTCGGCGTGTCTACAGAGTCCTGCTCGTCTCAGCGCTCCAGTCTGCATTCTACCTGCCGTCAGCTGACCCGCTGCCCACTGCTTCTACAGTGTGTCCATTTGTGTCAACTTGCCTGTTAGCATCGAGTCTACGCTCCTCGGCTTCCAGCTCTGCTACATCGCTTCAGCTCTCCCGTGGTCTCCTGCTGTTCAATTCGATATACTACTGCTTCCTGAGTATTTTGTCGTCCTTGCTGGCCTACCTACAGTGCGCTGAACCTACCTGCCGCTTCCATTCTGCAAGGACTTCTCATCTCGTCAGTTCCCTGCCGCTCAGGTATCCCGGCAGCTATCTCTAACAGCCTGCTCATCTGAATTACGGTATGCATACTTCTCATTGACTGTGCTGGTGTATTGCATATCCATCTGGACTGAGTTGTTCTCCTCCGGAGTTTCCATCCTCTTTGACTATTGATATTATTGACTGTTTCCTTTTGCTGAACTATTCTAGTGACTTTGTTTATCTGTGCAGTGCTGTTCATTCATTATTATTATTGTGTGCAGTTCAACGTGGGATCAAGTTCAGTGTACCCGTGTAGACTCTGCATTGCATTTATCTCCTCGTGTCCTTCCTCACATATATATTCAGTGGTACAACTTGCTAGAGGCAGACCACTGATTCCTGTTTCCCTGTGTCACCAGTTGCATATATCCTCTCACATAAGCAGTGGTACAACTTGCTACACGCAGACCACTGACTTCCCCGTTACCTTCACCTGGATTCCATTCCTTCACTACAGACAGCGGTACAACTTGCTATACGCAGACCGCTGACTTCCACCTCCTTATTACTCCTGGACATTCCTTCTCACTATAGCAGTGGTACAACTTGCCGTGCGCAGACCACTGACTACCCTCACGTGTCCTTGTCCATCCGGATCCTCGTGTTCAGTTACCTATTGTTTACCAGTGCTGCTAGTAATAGACTTTCTGAGCATTCTCTAACCATCTGCTGTTTCCAGTTCCATTATCACCCTGCCACCAGAGTATCATATACCAACTCTACTGCTCTGATAGACCATCAGCGGGTGATACTGGGTAAAGACTCCTAGTGCCCGTGACAGTAAGATCAGGCCATGACAGACCCAGATTCGGAACCCACAGCTAAAGAGATGCTGCAGCATCTGGTCACCCGTGTGGAACAACAGGATGTTCGTCAACAACTATTACTACAATGTTACCAGACGTTAGTCTCCCAAAGAACGTCTGGGCAGAATATTACAGCTTCTGTTGATGCTCCTGTGCTTTCCTCCGTTTTCCCCAGTGCCATCCCAGGTGTCTACGGCTTCCACGCTTCACCTGCCAACTCCGTCAAAGTTTGATGGAGATCCCAAAACATGTAGAGGTTTCCTCAACCAATGCTCAGTACATTTTGAGCTCCAACCTCAAAACTTTTCTACTCATCGTTCCAGAGTGGCCTATCTCATCTTATTATTTTCCGGTTAAGCTCTCGCATGGGCTTCCCCTCTGTGGGAAAGAAATGATCCGTTGTTACAGGATAGTGCCAAATTTATTTCCATGTTTCGTAATGTATTCGATGAACCAGGTCGTGTTATTTCCGCTGCCTCCAGCATTCTTCGTTTACGACAGGGTTCTCGTACAGTAGGACAGTACGTCATTCAATTTAGGATCTTAGCCTCTGAGCTTCAGTGGAACACTGAAGCGTTAATTGCTGCCTTCTGGCAGGGGCTCTCGGATAAAATTAAAGATGCACTGACTACTCAAGAACTCCCTACGTCTTTAGAAGATTTGATTTCTCTTTGTCATCGTGTGGATCTCAGATTTCGTGAGAGGGATTCTGAGAGAACTACTTCAGCTAAAACATCTCTTCGTTCCACTTCTCAAATTCGTCCTGCTTCACCTCCGGTAATACCGATGGAGATTGGACGTTCCAAACTAACCTCTGCAGAGAGGAATCGAAGAATTAAGAATAGACTTTGTATCTATTGTGCTGATGCCACACATATGCTCCAGTCATGCCCCAAAAAATTGGGAAATGCCAGGCCCTAACTAGTTCTGGAGAGGTGAAGTTAGGGTCCCTGGAGTCCTCTCCATCTTCTACGAAATAAAAAAATCTGTGCATTTGACGTTACCATTTCATTTGCTACTAAGTCTTTTGAGTCCCAAGCTCTGATTGATTCAGGAGCTGCGGGAAATTTCATTTCTGAATCCCTTGTAAGTCAATGGTCCCTACCAGTGATTACCCTGAAGACTCCTATTACGGTGACTGCTATCAATGGATCACGTATTATCAACGGTCTCATCACCCAAAGTACGTCTTCAGTGACCCTTCAGATTGGTGTTCTACACCGAGAAGAAATTTCGTTTTTAATCCTTCCTGTTACTACAAGTCCGATCGTTTTAGGCCTTCCATGGCTTCAATGTCATTCTCCCCAGATTGACTGGCGCACTCCTCAAGTTACGTCTTGGGGACCTGAATGTCACCAACATTGTCTTTCTCGTGTTGTTCCTCGTAAAATACAGCAAACCTCCATTTCACCTTCCTCACCGGGACTTCCTCCTCAGTATGCTTCATTTGCCGACGTCTTTGATAAAGCTCAGTCTGAACGTCTTCCCCCTCATCGTTCATGGGATTGTCCGATTGACCTGTTACCTGGCAAGACTCCACCTAGGGGTCGTGTGTATCCACTTTCATTACCTGAGACTCAGGCTACTGCTGAATACATCCAAAAGAATCTCCAGCGAGGATTTATTCGACCTTCTACTTCTCCCGCTGGAGCTGGGTTCTTCTTCGTGAAGAAGAAAGATGGATCATTACGCCCTTGCATAGATTTTCGTGGACTTAATGCTATCACTATCAAAAATCGGTATCCCATTCCTCTGATTACTGAGTTGTTTGATCGGATCAAGGGAGCCCGGATTTTTACTAAGTTGGATCTTCGTGGTGCCTACAACTTGATTAGAATCAGGTCCGGTGACGAATGGAAAACAGCTTTTAACACCAGAGATGGGCATTATGAATACTTAGTAATGCCCTTCGGGTTATGTAATGCCCCTGCTGTTTTCCAGGGCTTCATTAACGAGATCTTTCGGGACTTGTTATATGTATGTGTCGTAGTATATCTGGACGACATACTCATCTTTTCCCAAGACCTGCCTTCACATCACCAACAAGTGGCCGAAGTTCTTTCCAGACTCCGGAAAAATTCATTATTCTGTAAATTAGAAAAATGTTCATTTGAGTTGCCCCAGATTCCATTTTTGGGTTATATTGTTTCCGGAGTTGGTCTACAAATGGATCCAGAAAAGGTGAATGTTGTGTTACTTTGGCCTCAGCCAACTACTCTTCGTGCCATTCAGCGTTTTTTAGGCTTTGCCAACTACTATAGACGCTTCATTCAAGACTTCTCTTCAATTGCATCTCCCATTGTGGCTCTAACTCGCAAAGGGGCCAATATTAAGCAATGGTCATCTGAGGCTCTCCAAGCCTTTCAATTTCTTAAGAGTCCTTCTCCTCTGCTCCCATCCTTCGACAGCCTGATGTGACGCTTCCCTTCTTCCTAGAAGTAGACGCCTCTAATGTTGGTTTAGGAGCCATTCTCTCCCAGAAATCGGAGCAACAAAAATTCCATCCTTGTGCCTTTTACTCTCGGGGTCTTCTGCCTGCGGAGAAGAATTACACCATCGGGGACAAGGAGTTGCTGGCTATTAAAGTAGCATTGGAGGAGTGGAGATATTTGTTAGAGGGAGCTCGTCATCCGGTGACAATTTTTACGGATCATAAAAATTTGTCATACCTACAGTCTGCTCAATGTTTAAATCCTCGTCAGGCAAGATGGTCTCTTTTCTTTTCCCGTTTTGATCTAATCATAACCTTCAAACCAGCTGCAAAGAATAAAAAAGCAGACGCTCTATCTCAAGCCTTTGTGGCGTCCTCAGACGTTGAAGAGATTCCTAACCACTTTATATTAGACCCCAAATGTGTTTCTCTGGCTACTTCTTCCACTAAAGTGCTACCATTTGGGAAGACCCTCGTGCCTCCTGCTCTTAGGAAAAAAATCCTTTCGTGGTTTCACTCTTCTCGTTTCTCTGGACACGCTGGTGAACGCAAGACCTTTGAAATCCTCTCTCGAAGTTATTGGTGGCCTTCTATGAGGAGAGATGTCAAAGAGTTTAACGCGGCATGCGATTTATGCTCCCAGTTCAAGACACCCCGCAGAACTCCAGCGGGGTTGCTTCAGCCACTACCCATTCCATCTAAGCCTTGGACCCACATTAGTATGGACTTTGTTACTGAGCTTCCTCCTAGTAAGAATTGCAACAACATTTGGGTAGTGGTGGATAAATTTTCGAAGATGGCGCATTTCGTTCCCTTGTCTGGTTTACCTTCTTCTACCCTGGCTGAACATTTCATTAGAGAAATTTTCCGTATTCATGGATGTCCGTCCGAGATCGTGTCAGATAGAGGAGTACAATTCGTTTCCAGATTCTGGCGGGCCCTTTGCAAGACCTTGGGCATTCGATTAGCACTCTCATCTTCCTACCATCCTCAATCGAACGGACAAACTGAAAGAGTCAACCAAGATCTTGAGACTTTCTTAAGGATGTTCTCGTCAGCCAATCAAGACAACTGGGTAGAATTACTTCCTTGGGCTGAATTCGCTCATAACAACATGTACCATGAGTCATTGTCTAAAACTCCATTCTTTGTGGTTTACGGTCACCATCCGTCTTTCCCGGAATTTCCTGCCCTCCCGCCCACCCAAGTTCCTGCTGTTGAGACTTTGGGGCATATTCAATTAGCTTTTGGATTCGCGGTAACGCGCCGGAACAGCCGCGAAACGTAATACACGGTACCGCAATAACGTGGATTTTCGTTCGCAGCCCATAGGGTTGCGAACGAAAATCCGCGTTAATGCGGTACCGTAATACCCGCAAGAACGCGCACTTTTCGCGGCAACGCGCGTTACCGCGAATCCAAAAGCTAATTGAATATGCCCCTTTGTGTCAAACCTTGAAAAATATTTGGGCTCAGGTAAAAACCTGTTTAAAGAAGACATCTGCCAGATATAAGTCTTTTGCGGACAAAAAGAGACGGGCTATTCCACCATTGAAAGTCGGAGACCGGGTGTGGTTATCTACTAAGAATATTCGTTTGAAGGTTCCATCCATGAAATTTGCTCCCCCGTTTTATTGGTCCATATAGGATCATTCAAGTTATAAATCCAGTTTGCTTCAAACTTTCGTATTTCCAACGCCTTCCATGTTTCCTTGCTCAAACCTCTCATCATCAACCGTTTCTCGATCCCTCCTTCAGCACCTCGGCCACTTCAAGTTCATCAGGAGGAAGACTTTGAGATTACTCAGATTTTGGATGCTAAAATTTCGCGAGGAGTTCTTCGTTTCCTCGTGCATTGGAAAGGCTTTGGTCCTGAGGAGCGTTCATGGATCAAAGCTGAAGATCTCAACGCTCCAGCCCTCTTGAAAAAGTTCTATACCAAATTTCCGGACAAACCTGGTTCCAGGTGTTCTGTGCCCACCTTTAAAATGGGGGGTACTGTCACTCACCGGACTGTGAGTGCTATTTCTAAGGTAGCTAGGAACCGTGTCCGTCCATTATAATGAGGTACTGCGCATTTGCAGTCCCTTTTAACCTTCAGTTCTGTTCC
Organism: Mixophyes fleayi; assembly: GCF_038048845.1. Classification (NCBI taxonomy): domain Eukaryota; kingdom Metazoa; phylum Chordata; class Amphibia; order Anura; family Limnodynastidae; genus Mixophyes; species Mixophyes fleayi. The sequence goes on along the minus strand of NC_134410.1, from coordinate 65,145,131 downwards.
TTTAACTTAATTGGCTGATCAGGCAACACTCCCTATATTAAGCACCTGTGGTCAATACCACGTTGCCTGATCTTGGAGTCTCATTCCTCATGAGTCTCTGAAGGTGTTCCAGTGCCTGCTCGTGTGTTCAGCTTATGCTGATTCCTGTTTGCCGTTTGTGGTTTCCAGACCACTTCTACTCCTCGTGTTCCTAGTGACTTCAGCAGCTGATTCCTATCCGCTGCCTCCGTGTATCTACAGTTACAGATTACTGCAAACTCTCCTGTGTTTCATCGTGACTCCAGCAGCTGATTCCTATCCGCTGCCTCCGTATATCTACAGTATATATATATCTGACCCGCTGCCTACTGCTTCTACAGTGTGTCCATTTGTGTCAATTTGCCTGTTAGCATCGAGTCTACGCTCCTTGGCTTCCAGCTCTGCTACATCGCTTCAGCTCTCCCGTGGTCTCCTGCTGTTCAATTCGATATACTACTGCTTCCTGAGTATTTTGTCGTCCTTGCTGGCCTACCTACAGTGCACTGCACCTACCTGCCGCTTCCATTCTGCAAGGACTTCTCATCTCGTCAGTTCCCTGCCGCTCAGGTATCCCGGCAGCTATCTCTAACAGCCTGCTCATCTGAACCACGGTATGCATACTTCTCATTGACTGTGCTGGTGTATTGCATATCCATCTGGACTGAGTTGTTCTCCTCCGGAGTTTCCATCCTCTGAGACTATTGATATTATTGACTGTGTTTCCTTTTGCTGGACTATTCTAGTGACTTTGTTTATCTGTGCAGTGCTGTTCATTCATTATTATTATTGTGTGCAGTTCAACGTGGGATCAAGTTCAGTGTACCCGTGTAGACTCTGCATTGCATTTATCTCCTCGTGTCCTTCCTCACATATATATTCAGTGGTACAACTTGCTAGAGGCAGACCACTGATTCCTGTTTCCCTGTGTCACCAGTTGCATATATCCTCTCATATAAGCAGGGGTACAACTTGCTACACGCAGACCACTGACTTCCCCGTTACCTTCACCTGGATTCCATTCCTTCACTACAGACAGCGGTACAACTTGCTATACGCAGACCGCTGACTTCCACCTCCTTATTACTCCTGGACATTCGTTCTCACTATAGCAGTGGTACAACTTGCCGTGCGCAGACCACTGACTACCCTCACGTGTCCTTGTCCATCCGGATCCTCGTGTTCAGTTACCTATTGTTTACCAGTGCTGCTAGTAATAGACTTTCTGAGCATTCTCTAACCATCTGCTGTTTCCAGTTCCATTATCACCCTGCCACCAGAGTATCATATACCAACTCTACTGCTCTGATAGACCATCAGCGGGTGATACTGGGTAAAGACTCCTAGTGCCCGTGACAGTTGGGCATAAGTTTTCACCTGCTTTAGGTTTATCATTTATTTAGACCAGGTTCCAAGAACATCAAAGCCGATGCACTATCACAAAGTTTCATCTCCTATCATTTTATGCCTGCCGAACCTCTGCCGTTTATTCCATCCTTTTTCATTCACACTGGATTGGCTCCCAGTTGTGGAGGTCCTTCTGCATTCTCCTTGGGATTAACATCAGTCTCTCTTCAGCATATCATCTGCAGTCCAATGGGCAGACTGAAAGGGTCAACCAATCCCTGGAACAATATCTTCATTTGTTTACCTCCAAATTTCACGATAATTGGATGTTCTTGCTCCCGTGGGCCGCGTTTCCTTATAATAATTCTTGTTACTTCTCCACCCGCACATCTCCGATCTTTTGCAACCTTGCTTTCATCACAGGTGTAATTCTCTGTCCTCCCTCTCCCCTTCTGGTCTTCCTGAGATACGTTCTTCTTCCTCCCATTTCAGAATCATTTGGAAAAAGGTTCACTCCATTCTGCTTCAAGCCTGCCTTTGGTCCAAATTCTTTGCAGACCGTCACTGCAGAACTTGCTCTTTCAAAGTGGGTCAGGAAGTCTGGCCCTCCACCTTGTACATCAAGCTCAAGCAGTCCTGTAGGAAGTTCAGGCCTAAGTTTACTGAGCCATTTGCCATCATTAAGTCAATCTCCTCGCATTCAGATTGAAGCTGCCTTGCTCTCTGAGAATTCCAAATAGGTTTCATTGCTCTCTTCTTAAGCCTGCCACCACTTCAAGCACGTTTAGACCTTGTCAACAACAGAGACCACCAGATTTGAGATGTCACGATCTCCATCCGGCAGCTCCTGTCTGCCAGGAACTATGTTGGACCTTTGTGTGTATATATATATATATATATATATGTGTGTATGTGTGCGTGTATGTATGTGTGTGTGTATATATATATATATATATCGCTTCATTGCTCCTGAGGAAGTCTGAATTAACCCAGACGAAATGCGTTGAGCTTGGTTGTCACTTTATGCAGGTTCCTATACCCGATGTAAGTGCTTTTATTACTTTGTTCATTAAATTGATTTGTTTACTACATCGCATTCTCTCCCATTCTATTCCGCCGCCATTTCGGAGAGGGATTGGTTGTGGAACATGTGTTCTAACAAGGAAAATCCGGATTTATAATCTGAGAAGTGCCTTTTGGGAAGTGCTGTCCTCCCCAGAGATATCTGGTACGCAGATTGTATTGATACTTTTATGTGAACGGGCATTTCACTGGGGTTATAAACACCCTCCTCACTATAAGTGATTGTGGTATTGGCACATGGTGTTGTCATCACTATCTCACAGGGTATGTTTGATCATACATACAATACTACACTATGTTTGCTTTTTTCTACATTATCTTTCCACTGAGCTGAGGTCCAGAGGCACAGCCACTGAGGAGGACACAGCATATGACAAGATCTCCCTACTAAACCTCACGGGAAGCATGTTAATACATTTCCAAGATTTTATATTTGATTTACACTTTGAGGCGCCACACCTGTCTTCTGTTGCAGTGATTACCCCTTCCTTTCCGGACTGACCACCTGGTTCCAGGTTCTCACAGGCTGCCGCTCTTACATGAGCAAAAGTGTTTTGGACTTTATCTCAACTTGGACTTTTTAATGTTATATTCCCTCATTTGAGGTGGTAAATAGCGCCAGGATATATATAATATATATTGCTTGTATTAAGGCAGCTGGGATATGCAGCCAGTGTCTCAGACCTGGAAGGAGGTGAGTTGCCTCCTGAGACACTCTGCTGCAGTGAGCAACAATATGCATGTCGATTGGTGTGTGTGTGGGACATAAGTTCCTACACATGAGAGAGGGCCTTCATAAATGTATTAAGTTAGTAGCCAGACAGCTAAGATTTTGTTTATATATTGTTTTGTTTACAAGCTGGTGAATAAACTGGCTGTGGCTGTTATTCTGAAACTTCTGGACTCGTGTGTCTTACTGCTGCTCTTCACCCAGGAGATGATACCTGTTACCCTGATTATACTACATATGGTGGAGAATTGACTTGCAAAGATCTGCGCAGATCAAGAATAGCAGCAGTCTTGGAGATACTTACAGAAATCAGCTCTGTGTGTGTGTGCTTGGAAAGTTTAAAAGGGACAGACACCATGGGAATACGTGCATGTCTTGTCATGTGGATAAAAGCAGCTAAAAATTGAAATGTTTATGCACAGCAACAGTGGTATCCAGAGAACCAAGTGGATGTGAGTAATAAATCTTACTGTGAAATACTGTTCAAACAGTTTTGCTGCAAATATGATGATTTGAGAGGAGTTGTCAGTGAAAACTGGCTATTTGTGTTGGGAAAAAACAAGTGTATGCAAAGAAATCAAGTGTTTCATGGACTCAGTCTGTTAATTGCTCTAAAGCATAGTCAATACAATTTTGTTTGTGAAGCCACTCTCCATGTTCACAAAGATGGATTAGTGCAACCGTTGCATTACACTTGATGTGGTTTATCTCAATGTCTAAAGGGGCTTCCACAAAGAGCAGCAAGATATCTTATATCATATAGAAAAATGAGCACATTATTGGCACAGATATGTTTCTGCAATGCAATGATTGAGTTTTGTTAATTGATGGAAAGCAGGTGTGTTCATTAAGACTGGGAAGAAAACCCAAGTATGTTGCTGAAGTTATGCCTGCAAAGCACAAGTTGGGTGTGGCATGGTTATGTGCATAAGCAAAGAGCAAGAGACTTTAAAATTTATTGACAATCTTTGTCAGTATAAAGTGGATGTTTTCTGTGTTGAAACACCAGAAGTGTGCAAATGTGTTTACAAAACCAATGAGCAAAGTTAAAGGAAAAAAATAAATATAACTTTTGCTCTGCAAAGGAAAAGTTTGTGATATATGCTGGGTGTTGTAGTTCTCCACCTCTTAAGTCAAGTGAGGTGCTCATTTCTATAAAGAAAATGCTTTTTTCATATAAAGATAAAAATTGGCTACTTCTCAAGCTACAATGGGCAAGAAAAAGCAGAAGCCTACTGTCTCGACCCAAAAAGAGTGCATACAGGTGTGTCAATATGGAGATAGACAAAAATCAGAATTGGGAGCTCGTTTGTGTGGCGGTAGTTTATGACTCTCATCATTGTGCTAGGTTAAAAGAGGAGGATGCTTCTGATAAAGACTTACTACAAACTGTTACGCTTAGCAGACAGCCGTTAGGCAACCGCTGTTACAAGATGCTGCAGTTATGCCTGATAAAGGGCTAGATGCACATTTGTTTGAACTCTGGGAAAAGGCTGTGTTGCAGAAAAGGAGGATATGCTTAAAGACTTTCTACAAGCTGCTATGGCCCACCACTCCGCTATGACCCAGCAAATCGCCCTAAGTCAACAGCAGTTACAGGATGCCATGCCTCGGGAGGAGACCCAGAGGCAACAACAGTTAGACTTAGTCCATGAGGCAACAGGCGGCTAACGCGGTTCAGCAGGATGCCACTTGGGTGAAACTGTTAGGCTTAGAGGAGTCCCAGAGGGAACAGCAACAAGTCCGTGAAACCCTCTGTAAAAACGCGAGCTCTATTAAAGGAAAAGAAATTGCAGAAACAAGGTTTGATGCCGCACAAGTAGAATGTTTAAAATACCAGCAGCGTATGGAGGAAATGGGTAGAGAAATAAATGTGCTACAAGATAAACTGAAGACAGAGCGGCAAAAAGCTCTAATAACTGCCGACAGGGAGAAGAAAAGGTCAGATGCAAAGTGAGACACACTTAAGAAGGAATTTGATGAAAGAGCAGTACTCTTACTCGGGGGGAGGAGAAGCTGCAGGCGGAGACAGTCCTGCTGCAGGGACAGGTGGGAAGTAGTCATGTCCCAGCACAGCTGCATGCAGAAACCAAGAGAGCCTGCGAGGAGACCATTACTCAGCTAAGCCAAAAATTAGCAGAGTCAGAGCAGAATCACAGGAAGGCTAAGCTGGAGCAGGGCAAGTTATGGCTGGAGAAAAAGACACTAAAGGAGGGGTATGATGCTTCTCCAAACATCCTCCACTCCTTGCCAGGATCATGGAAAGGATGTGAAGGATATGCAGTTAAGAATAATACAACTGGAGAAGCAGTTGGCAGATGTGTCACAGAAATGTGAAGAGGAGGCAAACAGAGTAAGCTCTCTCCTCTCCGAAAATTCCATTCTGCGGGAAAAGCACATACCGCTGACAACACCCCTGCAAGCATCTGCCGCACTGACCACAAAGTTGGAGAAAGCTAAAGCTGAGCTAGCCGTGATCAGGAAGCAACTGGAGAGTGAGACAAAAGACCTGACTGAGATACGGACAGAGCTGCAGAGAGAGGTTACTAAGCAAGCAGCCCTGCAAGCTCAGTTGGACAGGGAAATGGCTCTAAAATCAGAATTGCAGACGCAGCTGAAGAGTGGGGTTGAAAAAGAGGCAGGCTTGCAAGAAAGGCTGAAAAGCGAGGCTGCAGAATTGCAATATCAAATAAATAAAGAAGCTATCGAATGTGTAGAATTGCAATCACAGCAGAAATGCGAAGAACAGATGAAGCAAGAGTGTATATAAAGGCACATGACAATTATTAGCGTGAAAAAGTGAACAGTGAAATACCGCATCTTCAAGCTAAGATAAAAAAGCTTGAAGCAAACATGTTACTGTTGCAAGAATCTAGCTCCAAACTCGGCAAGAAAAGAGAAACATTGCTGGCGGAAAAGAAGTTTCTTGAAGGTGTAAAAAGTGGGAAGGCCCAAATACAGCAGCTCACTGCAGAGTATGGAAAGTTAAAAACTGATATTACAAGGGAAATTGCAGCCCAGAATACAAATAAAGGTCAATGTCCAAGTACAAAAGAAGAAGCAGTAAAACTGAGGAAAGAGAAGGAAAATCTGCAGAAAAAACTGGATGCCAAAATCACAGATATACAAGAGAAAATTTAGATCATATCCCTAGTTGAAAATATTGGAAAGCAATGTAAGACTCAATATGAAGAATTAAAGATTCAGCATAGGCTGGTTGCTAAAACCCTCCTAGCTCAGACAGCACCATCAGAAGAGCAAGCTTCTCAAACAGAAGTACAAGAGTTAAGAGAGTCCCATGTCCAGGCTGAAATAGAGAGATCTACACTGGCAGACCAACAAGAGTCAATAAGTGGAAAAGGAAATAAAGATAAAGGTCAACGGGAGCAAACCCCAAAAATTCTAGCAAAGTTGTCCACAGTTCAAAAAGAACTACAGTACGCTACTAAAGCTATTCAAGACAATGTCAGCAGAATACAAACCATTAAGTATAACTGGGAGAGGTTTGCCTATGGCTTTGTGACACCTTCCGCTCGGGTTTCAAGAAAAGTAAAACAGCTAAGTGATCCAGGATTGTCCAAGATTTTACCTAAGCCTCAAGTTACAAGCACTCAGGAAATTAATAATATGCTTCAAATGGTACAGCAGACTGCAATTACTACCGACTTGCCTCGGCAACAATTAAAGGAGTTGCAAAGTCAGCCATGTCGGGAAGCTCCTGTCCTCGTCTATGGCTCAATTGAAAGTGGTACAGACCATGTATGTAGCAACAAATGAAAGGAAGATTGCACCCCGCCAGCCTCTAGTTCGGAAACGGCGATCTCCAGTGGATTCTGGTAAGACTGTTCCAGGGGAAAAGGGTGCTGGGCATTGGAATGAACTGAAATGTAAGGAGCCGCTACTACATCTGTGACTCATCAGCTGTTTCCACGGGTTACCTCCGTTACTCCAGTCTGCTCTCAGTCTCTGGCCGTGTTGAACTATCGCTGCTCCAGTACCTCTATTACCATCTCCAGTGTACTCTATTGTGACAGCTCCAGTTCTCTCATCACTACCGTTCAGAGCTGCTATTTCATCTGGGACTCATCGGCTGTTACTACGAGTTACCTCTACCACTCCAGTCAGCCTTCAGCCTCTGGCTGTGTTGAACTATTGCTGCTCCAGTACTTCCATTACCATCTCCAGAGTACTTCATAGTGACAGCCTCTGTCCTCTCGTTGTATACCACAGAGCACCTATTCTCCTAGTGACTCATTGGCTGCTGACCATCTGCCTATATTATTGTTGTGCCTGTATTTATACCACTCATCTGTGGACTCCATCGTCTCCATCCACTTCACCTGGCCCCCCACATCGTTCTGCTGTACACTCACTCACGGGACCGCGACCTGCAGACTTGGTGCAGCTAAGACCATACCTCCTTACGGGGGTTCCTGGTGAACACCAGCTGTCTGTTAGACTTCGCACCCGTGGGTGGGCTTAGCTATGTTCAGCAGAGCCTAGGGATCAATTTCCTGTAAGCCAACCGTGACAGAAGGTACTCTGTGTCCACGGGACTGCCAGGACTCTTTTGCCTATTACTGTGAAAGGAAAAACACTAACAGTGATAGCAACCGTTGCCCCAAAACTACCATACCCTTTAATCCTGGACAGAGACTTTCCGCTGTTCAAGCAGATCCTCCAAGTGCGAATCCAGCCGGGCACGTCGGCAATTAAAGCACCGGCCGAAAGTCCAGCCTTGATGGAGGAGCTTGAGGGATCAGGAAATGAAAAGTGCCAGGATCTACTAAAAAACCTGAACCAGACATTTCAGGAAAATACACCTCCTAAGAGGTGGGAGCATAGACAAAGGAGAGCTGCATAAGTACCACCTCGGGTGAAAGGGGCTACGCCTCCCAATGAGGACTCAGACTGGGCAGGATTGTCTAACTTGTTTCCACTAAGAGACTTTGGCCGAGACCAACTTGGAGATGTTGCCTTAGCTAATGTCTATAAGAATGTGGTTGGGAATAATGGGGTAGAGAAGGCTAACAAGTCTGAAGGTATTGCCTATTATATGGTAAAGAATGATCTGTTGTATAGCGTGGCTAATGTACAGGGTAGAACTGTAGAGCAATTGCTAGTACCGCAAATCCATACATCACTTGTTCTCAAAGCTGCACATACACATCTGTGTGGGGGGCACTTGGGGGAAGATACAACACGGGAGCGGATATTGCTCAGGTTCTATTGGCCAGGAGTGTACAAAGCAATAAAAAGGTTTTGCCAAATGTGTCCAGTATGTCAGAGAACATATCCAAAGCCAGACTACCGGGCCCCGCTAGTTCCCATCCCTGTGGTGCATACCCCATTTGAGCGTATGGCTACGGATCTGGTAGGCCCATTAGACAAGTCGGCCCGCGGCCATCAGTATGTATTGGTCACAGTGGACTATGCCACCAGGTATCCCAAGGCTATACTTTTGCGCAATATAAAGTCCAGTACAATAGCAAAATAACTCCTTTTGTATTGTACCAGGTTAGGTATCTCCAAAGAAATCTTGACTGATCAGGGTACTCCCTTTATGTTCCGTCTAATGAAAGTGATATGCCGGTTGTTAAAAGTGAAAACGTTACACACATCAGAATTGTTGTATGGCAGGCAGCCAAGGGGCATTCTGGATGTTCTTACGAAGGGCTGGGAGCAACAGAGTCCAAAAGAACCCAATGTGATCCAGTTTGTGTCCCAGTTGTATGACAGGTTGGGGATCACCCCTTTGGTGCAACAACATATGCATGAGGCACAGGCGAGACAAAAAAGAAACTACGATAAGTCAGTTGTAGTTAGGGCTTTCCAACCAGGTGACAAAGTTCTGGTCCTGGTACCCACACAGGAGAGTAAGCTCTTCACCCATTGGCAGGGGCCATATGAGGTGATTGAGGCTGTGGGGCCTGTTAATTATAAAGTCAGGCAGGATGACAGGAGAAAACCTATTCAGACATATCATGTCAACTTACTGAAACGGCATGATAGGGAGGAGCCACAAGCCACATTTGTAAATGCAGTTGTGCAGGGAAACAAAGTTCCCATAAGGACCGATCTGTCCCCAGGGCGGGGACGCACTCTCTGCAGTGTCAGCGTCACCAAGGTTGGTGACGCTAAGGGGAGGGCATGTGGCAAAGAGGCATATTTGCCACAGTTCTCCAATAAGGGAACTGTTAAAAACTCAACTAGTCTGCAGCAGTAGGCTGCAGACAGGGTTAAAGGTCCCCTGGGAACCTCTATTAGCACACACACATGTGTTCCACATGGGTGTGATTGGTTTTCTGTGATTTGTTGTAGTGCTTGGGGTGGAGGATAAAGACACTCTCTGTATGTGTGGGTGTGTCACGGTCACTAGGAGTCTCGACCCAGAATTTACCAATAGTTGGCTACTGCTCACCAGAGGCACGGAATCTAACACATCGGCTGGTCTTCAGGGACTCCCGCAAGAAAGTATGGGTTTTAGCGGCTTCCACTGTGCAGGTTGTGGCCCTCTGGAGTGTATGGTAAATTGACGGATTACAGCTATACACGATGGGGTCAAGTGTCTCCCTGAGCCGAGTAGTAGGAGGAACACTAAAAGAATAGGAAAGTCTCTAGAGAGTAGGAGCTGTACTGTAAACAGCGGACAACAAACGCGATGACAAGTAGGCTATGGAGATACAGTTCAAAGGTAAGTAGTATATGGGTGAACTGCGGCAGATGGATATACTACAGACAAGGAGATGGGAATTCAGATGATGGATGCAAAGGTTAGTATTAATATAGGAATCCGGAGACTGGAGAATATCATCATAGACATAGAGACCAGGTAGCGGGTACAATATAGGACACTGGGAGAATACTGCGGCTGACAGGTATTACCATTAACGTGGAGTAGAGACTTGTACAGATTGCAGGTGCGATACAAGGTAACGTGGAGAGATCTGCGGCTGACAGGTATTATCACTGGTGTGGAGTAGTGACTTGTCCAGGTTGCAGGTGCGAAACAAGGTAGCGTGGAGAGGTCTGCGGCTGACAGGTATTACCACTGGTGGGGAGTAGAGACTTGTCCAGATTGCAAATGCGATACAAGGTAGCGTGGAGAGGTCTGCGGCTGACAGGTATAGTCACGAGTGCACAGGAGGGGTTCCACGGCAGGTAGGTAACACGATCCAGGAGCAAAGGACTCCTTGGTTACCTCAGAGGAATGAGGACCAAGAACAGGGAAAGGTAGTAAGGCAGAGGGTGTCTTAAATAGTGAGAGGCAATTAGTCAACCAATGAGAAGAGAGAGGAGGTTTTACCAGTCTTCCGGTCTGCACATACGGCGGCACATAGCTAGATGGTGGACGGCCGCGGCGCTGCGTGGTCGCCGGCAGAGCAGAGAGAGCCCTAGATCTTGAGCCAGAGGAACCAGCGATCCGGTGAGTGACAGGGTGGGACTACTGATGCCAGTAAATAGTCGGCTTGCAGACAGGGAAGTTATGTCTAGCCAGATGTAGGTGGTGGGGATTTTTTTGTGTACTGTTTCTGGATATGATTGCTGAACCAGCGTTGGAACTGTTTTACCATCCTGACAATTGCCTAAATGGTTCAGCATACCTGTGTCTGATTCCTGTGAATGCTGTACTTTCTCACAATATATATATATATGTGTGTGTGTGTGTGTGTGTGTGTGTGTGTGTATAAGTCAAGTGAGGAGGTTAGAGAGAGCAGTTTTAAAGCAACATTGGAATGTGGATTAGCAATAGGGATGTTGAAATCACCCATGATGATGGTGGGAATGTCAGAAGGTAAGAAGTGAGGGAGCCATGCAGAGAAGTGTTCAAGAAATTGTTTGTGCATCCAGGGGGGGGGCAATAAATCACATCAACACGCATGGAGAATGGGTTAAAAATCCTAACAGTATGTACTTCAAAAGATGTCAACGTGAGTGATGGGACATTTGGTAGCACTGTGAACTTGCACTGTGGGTTAAGAAGTAGTCCAAACCTACCTCCGTGTCTGCCTCCAGGTCTGGGAGTGTGGGTGAAATGAAGACCACCATGTTGAAAGAGGTCATAAATGGAGGTAAGTTTGTTACAAACAGAGCATACATTCCAAAGGGCACATTTAAAGGACCTTGGAAGAGAGGGGAGACAGGTGATGCGTTTGAGGTTTGTAGATTTCGGTAGTGTTCAGATTTATGAGTGTGGGAGAAGTGTGGGGGACCTGAATTAGGTGATATATCACCAGCTAATAGAAGCAGAGAGGTAGAAAGATGATTGTAAGATGTGTGTCCTTTTAGTTTCTGGTAGGGCTGTTATAACTATTGAATTTAAATAGTAAAACCGTTCATGAGTGTTCACTGGAGTTGAGTGAAGTAATGAAGGGCCAATGTGGACAGAGGTGTGTGTTGCAGAAAGGGTGAAGGAAGATATAGTTCTCTAGCACACATGACATGTTACAAGAAAGATAGCTGTACATTTTTAATAAATTTGTTCACTAGTGTAGTAGTTACTTTACTATAAGGACAGTGATTTTCTGAGCCAGAGATGGACATCTTGGATATGCGGGCTGGGGAATGCAACATTAAATTTTTCCCTTTTGAAGACTTTGAAAGTTCTAATCTTAATCTCTAACAACATTCAACAATGTTCACATCAATATATTTATTTCGTAGTGTAACTCCGTGGGAATCTCTGTATACAGTAATCACAGTGAGGGCTCTCACCCACATCAGTAGAATACAAGATAATAATATACACAGAGAAGTGAATACAGCACAGGTATAGAGAGGTTATTACCGTTTTACAACTTTCAGTATTAGCTGCTAGATATTAAAATTGAGAAGAAATCTGCAGACAAGAAATCTAAATGAACAATAGCATTGCAAAGGGAGAGCTCCAGTCTGTTCCAGCTGGTAATAAACACAGGATTTACCCATTAATATGTGTCTGTCATATGTATGTGTAAGGTCTTAGGAGAATGAACACATGATCATGTCTGTGAGACCCTACAAAGGACTGACCAATTTATTTGTCCCTATCACAAGAATCCATCAGGACATAGGAAGAATTGACCAAGTAAACATGTACCATTCATTGCTATTTGAAATGACTGGGACATGCAATGACTGCAATGATCGCCACCTTTACAGAAATAAAACATAAATGAGGATCCAGACATGAAAAAGTTGTACATTGACTAATGTACAATAGGCAAGCAGGAGCTGTCTGTCAAATTTTAGCCTGGGGGACAAGACTGGGCCCATCATCATCATCATCATTTATATAACGCCAACATATTCCGTAGCGCTTTACAATTGGGGACAAACATAGTAAACTAATAAACAAACTGGGTAAAACAGACAAAGAGGTGAGAAGGCCCTGCTCGCAAACTTACAATCTATTGGACAATTGGAGTTTGACACATGAGGTTAAGTCTACATTTGCAGTCGGCCCCACCAGACTGCAAAGGTAAAAGTGACTCCTAAGCTAAATGATCCTGTCACTCAACAATGTTGGTCAAAGGGTAGTTGTATAACAGGTGGTAATAGGGTAGTGTAGTGAGGTTAAGATGGTGGTTGAGGATTATTATAAGCTTGTCTGAAGAGGTGGGTTTTCAGAGAACGTGTCACGGGCACTAGGAGTCTTTCCAGGGATCACCAGATGGTAGGCTTACCAGAGCAATGTAGATGGTAATAGGGTACTCTGGTAGCTGGGTGATCACGGAACATGAAATGATGGCCGATGAGATGCTCAGGAAAGTCTATGACTAGCAACACTGGTAATAATGAGGTAATGATACACAAGGAACTGTATGGACAAGGACACGTGAAGGTAGTCAGTGGTCTGCGATAGCAAGTTGTACCACTGCTATAGTGAGGAGGAATGTCCAACAGAAACAAGGAGGTGATGAGAGTCAGCGGTCTGCGGGTAGCAAGTTGTACCGCTGTCTGAGTGAAGGAATGGAATCCAAGTGGAGGTATCCAGGTAGTCAGTGGTCTGCGGTAGCAAGTTGTACCACTGCTATGTGAGAGGATAATGGAACAGGTGATACCGGACACAGGGATCAGTGGTCTGACATCAGCAAGTTGTACCACTGAATATATATGTGAGGAGGTGCACGGGGGAAGACTGCAACACAGGATATACACAGGCACCTTATACACGATCCACAGTAATATGCACAATATAGATATATATATATATAAATGACTGATCAGGTCTGCAATCTAGAAAGTCTCTTGAAGTAGTCCAGCACAATGATAACACAGTCAATGATGGCAATAGACTCAGCGGATAGCAGACTCCAGAGAGAACCAAACACAGTCCAGCAAGATATGCAATACACAGCACAGTCAATGAGAAGTATGCATACCGTGGTTCAGCAGTAGCAGTCAGATGGGATTGCAGCGGTACCTGAGCGGCTGGAGGCCGACTGGATAGGAAGTCCCTGGATAGGTGAAGCAGCGGTCTAGCAGGTGCAGCGCACAGGTGAGTAGACCAACAGGGACACGAATCCACAGGAGTCAGCAACACGTGGAACTGGACTCATAGGGGACCCAGGAGAATGGAGATGATCCAGCAGAGGGTAGTAGATGAGATACAAATCCAATGCTGACAGGAGGGTAGAGACCAGTGGAACACGTGAAGGCGTGGAGAGTGGATCAGCAGGAGATGGACGATAGCGTTGACCACCGCAGCAGGACTCAGCGGCACACGGAGGTAACCAGTAGCAACCACAGGAACCAACAGCGATGGGAAACAGGAGTGCAGCGCAGGGCAGGAGCTGTTGATCACGAAGTGTAGCAGATGGTAATGAAAGCGGCAGTCTCGAGGAAGTCACAGCAAAGATGAGATGAGACTATAGTGCACGGAGGCAGCGGATAGTAATCAGCTGGCAGTCACGATGTTGAACACAGGCGAGTTGCAAGCAGGAGACTGTAGTGCACAGAGGCAGCGGATAGTAGTCAGCTGGCAGTCACGATGTTAAACACAGGCGAGTTGCAAGCAGGAGACTGTAGTGCACGGAGGCAGCGGATAGGAATCAGCAAACAGACTTGATGAGAAGCAGGTGAGTGAGGTAAAAGCTGGAGTGCACGGAGGCAGCGGATAGCAATGAGCAAACAGTCACATTGATATAAAATAACGTTGAAGTGGTTTAGAAGACTGTAGTGCACGGAGGCAGCGGATAGGAATCAGCAACAGTCCCAAAGATATACAATAGCGATGAAGTGGTATAGAAGACTGTAGTGCACAGAGGCAGCGGATAGGAATCAGCAAACAGTCATGATGATACAGTTGATGGTAGAAGTGGTATGGAACCACAGTAGTAGAAGTGGTTTGGAAACCACAGGAATCAGCAGCGCTGAATACACGAGTAATACAGGAACACCTTCAGAGACTCATGAGAAATGAGACTCCAAGATCAGGCAACGTGGTGGTGACCACAGGTGCTTAATATAGGGAGGTTGCCTGATCTGCCAATTAAGTTAAAGGGGTATACACTGAAGTATAGAAAAGGGCTGCGCATGCGCAGACCCTCAGGATGGTGGACGGCCACGGTTCCTAAATGTCCGGGAAGAGGCACTCACGGTCCGGTGAGTGACAGTACCCCCCCTTTTAAAGGTGGGCACAGAATGCCTGGAACCGGGCTTGTCCGGATTTTTGGAGTAAAACTTCTTCAAAAGGGCAGGAGCATTAAGATCTTCAGCTTTGATCCAAGAGCGCTCCTCAGGACCAAAGCCCTTCCAATGAACGAGGAAGTGGAGGACTCCTCGCGAAATTTTTGCATCTAGTACCTCGGTAATCTCAAAATCCTCCTCCTGATGGACTTGAACTGGCTGCGGAGCTGAGGGAGGAGTTGAAAAACGGTTGATAATAAGAGGTTTGAGCAAAGATACATGGAAGGCATTAGAAATCCGAAGACTCTTAGGAAGAAGGAGTTTCACACATACTGGATTGATTACTTGAATGATCCTATATGGACCAATAAAACGAGGAGCGAATTTCATAGATGGAACCTTCAAACGAATATTTTTGGTAGATAACCAGACACGATCTCCAATTTTTAGTGGTGGAATAGCCCGCCTCTTCTTATCTGCGAAAGACTTATATTTGTTAGATGTCTTCTTTAAACAGGTTTTGACCTGAGACCAGATATTTTTGAAGGTCTGACAAGCAGTCTCCACAGCAGGAACTTGGGTGGGAGGGAGGGCAGGAAATTCCGGAAAAGACGGATGGTGACCGTGAACCACCAGCCCTTGACTTTTTGAAGATGACTCCTGAGATCCATCTTCAACGTCCGATGACGTCACGAACGCCCGATGAGGAGGAAGGCGTTCAGACTGAACCTTATCGCACAGATCCGTAGATAAAGGATCCTGTGGAGGAGGACCTGGTGGAATAGACGAATGCTGTCTTTTGAATGAAACCACTTGAGAGAGACAACGATGATGACATTCAGCTCCCCACGATGTAACTTGAGAAGTGCGCCAGTCAATCTGGGGAGAATGACCTTGAAGCCATGGAAGGCCTAAGACAATCGGACTTGTCGTAACAGGAAGAATTAAAAACGAAATCTCTTCATGGTGTAGCCCACCAATCTGAAGCGTTACTGGAGACGTACTCTGGGTGATGAGACCATTGATGAGACGTGATCCATCCATAGCAGTCACAGTAATCGGTGTTTTCAAGGTAATCACTGGTAGGGACCATTGATTTACTAGGGATTTAGAAATGAAATTTCCTGCTGCTCCGGGAATCAATCAGTGCTTGTGACTCAAAGGCTTTGGTAGCAAAGGAAATCGTAACATCAAAAGTGCAGGCTTTTAATTTCGTAGAAGGTGGAGAGGACTCCAGGAACCCTAACCTTATCTCCCCAGTATTGGTTAGAGCCCGGCATTTCCTGGGACAAGAATTGAGCATATGCGTAGAATCGGCACAATAGATACAAAGTCTATTCTTTATTCTTCGGTCCCTCTCCTCTAAAGTTAATTTGGAGCGACCTATCTCCATGGGTATCACCGGAGATGAAGCTGTGTGAAATTGAGGATTTGAGAGAAGAGGTGTTTTAACCGAAGTTGTTTTCTCAGGTTCTCTTTCACGAAACCTCAGGTCTACACGATGGCAAAGAGAGATCAAATCTTCTAAAGAGGAGGGTAGTTCTTGTGAAGTCAGTGCGTTTTTAATTTTATCGGAAAGCCCCTGCCAGAAGGCGGCAATTAATGCTTCAGTGTTCCACTGAAGTTCAGAGGCTAAGATCCTAAATTGAATGACGTACTGAGCCACAGTGCGAGATCCTTGGCGAAGACGGAGAATGCTGGATGCAGCGGAAATAACACGACCTGGTTCATCGAATACACTTCGGAACGTGGAAATAAATTCGGCACTATCCTGTAACAATGGATCGTTTCTTTCCCACAGAGGGGAAGCCCATGCGAGAGCTTGTCCAGAAAACAATGAAATAAGATAGGCCACTCTGGAACGATGGGTAGAAAAATTTTGAGGTTGGAGCTCAAAATGAACTGAGCATTGAGTAAGAAAACCCCTACAAGTTTTGGGGTCTCCATCGTATTTTGACGGAGTAGGCAGGTGAAGCGTGGAAGCTGTAAACACCTGGGATGGCACTGGGGAAACGGAGGAAGGCACAGGAGCATCAACAG
Organism: Mixophyes fleayi; assembly: GCF_038048845.1. Taxonomy (NCBI): domain Eukaryota; kingdom Metazoa; phylum Chordata; class Amphibia; order Anura; family Limnodynastidae; genus Mixophyes; species Mixophyes fleayi. The sequence goes on along the minus strand of NC_134410.1, from coordinate 65,128,306 downwards.
TAGTTGTGGCATCTTGCACAGACGGTCTTTGGGAGGCTAACGCCTGGTAACACCGCAGTAAATGCCGTTGGCGAACTTCCTGTTGCTCAATACGGGTAACCAGATGCCGCAGCATCTCTTTGGCTGTAGGCTCCGTATCTGGGTCTGTCATGGCCTGATCTTACTGTCACGGGCACTAGGAGTCTTTACCCAGGGATCACCAGATGGTAGGCTTACCAGAGCAATGTAGATGGTAATAGGGTACTCTGGTAGCTGGGTGATCACGGAACATGAAATGATGGCCGATGAGATGCTCAGGAAAGTCTATGACTAGCAACACTGGTAATAATGAGGTAATGATACACAAGGAACTGTATGGACAAGGACACGTGAAGGTAGTCAGTGGTCTGCGATAGCAAGTTGTACCACTGCTATAGTGAGGAGGAATGTCCAACAGAAACAAGGAGGTGATGAGAGTCAGCGGTCTGCGGGTAGCAAGTTGTACCGCTGTCTGAGTGAAGGAATGGAATCCAAGTGGAGGTATCCAGGTAGTCAGTGGTCTGCGGTAGCAAGTTGTACCACTGCTATGTGAGAGGATAATGGAACAGGTGATACCGGACACAGGGATCAGTGGTCTGACATCAGCAAGTTGTACCACTGAATATATATGTGAGGAGGTGCACGGGGGAAGACTGCAACACAGGATATACACAGGCACCTTATACACGATCCACAGTAATATGCACAATATAGATATATATATATATAAATGACTGATCAGGTCTGCAATCTAGAAAGTCTCTTGAAGTAGTCCAGCACAATGATAACACAGTCAATGATGGCAATAGACTCAGCGGATAGCAGATTCCAGAGAGAACCAAACACAGTCCAGCAAGATATGCAATACACAGCACAGTCAATGAGAAGTATGCATACCGTGGTTCAGCAGTAGCAGTCAGATGGGATTGCAGCGGTACCTGAGCGGCTGGAGGCCGACTGGATAGGAAGTCCCTGGATAGGTGAAGCAGCGGTCTAGCAGGTGCAGCGCACAGGTGAGTAGACCAACAGGGACACGAATCCACAGGAGTCAGCAACACGTGGAACTGGACTCATAGGGGACCCAGGAGAATGGAGATGATCCAGCAGAGGGTAGTAGATGAGATACAAATCCAATGCTGACAGGAGGGTAGAGACCAGTGGAACACGTGAAGGCGTGGAGAGTGGATCAGCAGGAGATGGACGATAGCGTTGACCACCGCAGCAGGACTCAGCGGCACACGGAGGTAACCAGTAGCAACCACAGGAACCAACAGCGATGGGAAACAGGAGTGCAGCGCAGGGCAGGAGCTGTTGATCACGAAGTGTAGCAGATGGTAATGAAAGCGGCAGTCTCGAGGAAGTCACAGCAAAGATGAGATGAGACTATAGTGCACGGAGGCAGCGGATAGTAATCAGCTGGCAGTCACGATGTTGAACACAGGCGAGTTGCAAGCAGGAGACTGTAGTGCACAGAGGCAGCGGATAGTAGTCAGCTGGCAGTCACGATGTTAAACACAGGCGAGTTGCAAGCAGGAGACTGTAGTGCACGGAGGCAGCGGATAGGAATCAGCAAACAGACTTGATGAGAAGCAGGTGAGTGAGGTAAAAGCTGGAGTGCACGGAGGCAGCGGATAGCAATGAGCAAACAGTCACATTGATATAAAATAACGTTGAAGTGGTTTAGAAGACTGTAGTGCACGGAGGCAGCGGGTAGGAATCAGCAACAGTCCCAAAGATATACAATAGCGATGAAGTGGTATAGAAGACTGTAGTGCACAGAGGCAGCGGATAGGAATCAGCAAACAGTCATGATGATACAGTTGATGGTAGAAGTGGTATGGAACCACAGTAGTAGAAGTGGTTTGGAAACCACAGGAATCAGCAGCGCTGAATACACGAGTAATACAGAAACACCTTCAGAGACTCATGAGAAATGAGACTCCAAGATCAGGCAACGTGGTGGTGACCACAGGTGCTTAATATAGGGAGGTTGCCTGATCTGCCAATTAAGTTAAAGGGGTATACACTGAAGTATAGAAAAGGGCTGCGCATGCGCAGACCCTCAGGATGGTGGACGGCCACGGTTCCTAAATGTCCGGGAAGAGGCACTCACGGTCCGGTGAGTGACAGAACGCTTGGAAGCTTGTAGACTAGAGGAAAGTCTTATTGTGCGAGGGAGAGAATTCCATAGAGTGGGTGCAGCCCGGAAAAAGTCCTGTAACCAGGAATGGGAGGATGTAATGATTGTGGATGAGAGACGCAGATCTTGTGCAGAACGGAGTTGCCGAGTTGGGAGATATTTTGTGACAAGAGAGGAGATGTATGTTGGTGCAGCTTTGTTGATGGCCTTGTAGGTTAGTAAAAGTATTTTATATTGGATTCGGTAGAAAACAGGCAACCAGTGTAGAGACATACAGAGTGATTCAACAGAGGAATAACGATTTGCAAGGAAAATCAAACTTGCCGCAGCGTGCAAAATAGGTTGTAGGGGTTTGAGTCTGTTTTTGGGAAGGCCAGTAAGGAGGGAATTGCAATAGTCAATGCGGGAGATAAGTGCATGAATTAAGGTTTTTGCAGTGTCTTGTGTGAGATATGTGCGAATTCTGGAAATGTTTTTGAGATGTATGTAACATGATTTAGATATAGAGTCAATGTGGGGAACAAAGGATAGGTGTGAGTCAAGGATTACACCTAGGCAGCGAGCTTGTGGGGTGGGATTTATGGTCATGTTATCAACAGAGATAGAAATGTCAGGTATGCTCTTGTTGGTGGGTGGGAATATTATTTACTCTGTTTTAGAATTGGCGAGAGGACATCCAAGATGAAATGGCAGAAAGACAGTCAGTTACACGTGACAACACAGAGGTCGAGAGATCAGGAGAGGATAGATAAATTTGGGTATCATCCGCATAGAGATGATACTGAAATCCAAAGGAACTTATTAGATTTCCAAGAGAAGCGGTACAGCAGCCTTTTACAAATATTTTAAAGGAAAAAAATGCCCACTATGGGACTGAACATCGCATTTCTGCTTTTCTGATAATTTTCTAGACGAGTGTTATTTTTATACAACCCTATTGTGTCCACTCATGCAACGTCTAGTGTTCTACATATTATTCCCTCGATACTGTACTGTGTAGGCAATTCGCTCTAGAAGTTTGGAGGAGCACGGGAGCTGAGAGATGGGGCAGTAATTTGAGAGAGAGTTTGGGTCAGAATTTAGTTTTTTTTAGAATAGGAGTAATCACTGCGTGCTTGAATAGTGATGGAAAGATATCACTAAAGATAGGTAGATTACAGATTTTAGTTAGAGGTGGAATGAGCACATGAGACAGAGACCTACCAATTTGTGAGAGTATGGGATCAAGAGGACAGGAGGTAGAGTAGGAAGATAAGAGAGTAGAAACTTCCTTTTCATTTGTGGGATCAAATGAAGAGAGGGTGGCAGAAGATGCTGGGAAGGAATTGAGCCGAATGCTAGTCGAGGTAGATGATACTATTTCAAGTCTGATCTTATCAATCTTGTCCTTGAAATAGAAAGCTAGATCCTGCACACTGATGGTAGTCGTAGGGTTTGGGGTGAGAGGATTGAGAAGAGATTTAAATGTGTTAAAAAGGCGTTTGGGGTTAGAAGCCGAAGCATAGATTAGAGATTGGAAGAATGCTTGATTAGCAGAGTCCAGAGCACTTGAATAGGAGTGGTAGATAGCAGTATATGCGCTGAAATCATTAGAGGTACATGATTTACGGCAGTGACGTTCAGCTTTACGAGAAAGTTTTTGTATATTTCATGTTACTTTAGTGTGCCACTGTTGACAACAAAGTCTATGCGGAGTATTAAGAGCCGCTGGAGCCACTTGATCAAGTGCAGTTGCTAAAGTTTGGTGAAAATGAGGAACTGCCGTATCGGGGAGGAGAATATATAAATTGGGGAGAGAAAATGTTGGAGAGAGGTGGAAAACTGTTGAAAATCAATAGACTTAATATTTCTGCTGGTATGAGGAGGCTTGGAAGAGTTTGACAGCAGGGAGGTTAAAGAACTGGGAGTGAGCGACTAACTTTAAGGTGATGATCCGAGATTGGGAAAGGGGGAAACTGAGCATAGTCTAGAGAAAACAAGATCAAGACACAAGAACAAGATCCTGATAAGTAGCGGGTTCAATCCACTGGGAGAGGTCAAGTGGGGAGGTTAGAGAGCAGTTTTGAAGCAGCATTGCAACGTGGATTAGCAATAGGGATGTTGAAATCACCCACGATGGTGGGGATATCAGAGAATAAGAATTGAGGGAGCCATGCAGAGAAGTGTTAAAGAAATTGTGGCAACCAGGGGGGGCAATAGGTCACATCAACACGCATGGAGAATGGGTTAAAAATCCTAACAGTATGTACTTCAAAAGATGTCAACATGAGTGATGGGACATTTGGTAGCACTGTGAATGTGCACTGTGGGTTAAGAAGTAGTCCAACCCCACCTCCATGTCTGCCTCCAGGTGTGGGTGAAATGAAGACCACCATGTGAAAGGGCTGCAGATGAGGCAGTGTCTGATTGTGTGAGCTATGTTTCTGTTATTGCCAGAAGGTTGAGGTTGTTTGAAAGGAAGAGGTCATAAATGGAGGTAAGTTTGTTACAAACAGAGCATACATTCCAAAGGGCACATTTAAAGGACCTTGGAAGAGAGGGGAGACAGGTGATGCGTTTGAGGTTTGTGGATTTCGGTAGTGTTCAGATTTTTGAATGTGGGAGAAGTGTGGGGGACCTGAATTAGGTGATATATCACCAGCTAATAGAAGCAAAGAGGAAGAAAGATAATTGTAAGATGTGTGTCATTTTAGTTTCTGGTGACAGGGTGAGGCTGTTATAACTATTGAATTTAAATAGGAAAACAGTTCATGAGTGTTCACTAGAGGTGAGTTAAGTAATGAAGGGCCAATGTGGACAGATGTGTGTGTTGCAGAAAGGGTGAAGGAAGATATAGTTCGAAAGATAATGCCATGAAGGGAAAGCAAGAAAAATAATTTGGCAAACATTGGAAATTGGAATTAAAATAGCAATAAATACTAGGGATGTGCATCGGCGACTTTTGGTGTCTCGTGTTTTGTGTTTTGGATTCGGATTTTCGCGATGTTTTAGGTTCGGATTTGTTTCGCAAAACACCTGCCGAAAGGTTTTGGTTCGGATTTAAGGTTTTGGATTCGGATTTTTTTTTAAAAAAAGCATAAAAAGTTAAAAAATCAAGTTTTTGGGCTTATTTTCACTCCTACGCTATTATTAACCTCAATAACATTCATTAACAAGCATTTCCACTAATTTACAGTGTATTCTGAACACCTCACAATATAGTTATTAGTCCAAAACGTTGCAACGAGGTATCTTTCTGGACTGCGTAGTGGAGTGGTCCCCACAATATAATAAGAAAACCATCAACTGGTCTTAATCGCACCAAAAAATGTATCTGGACTGCGTAGAGGAGTGGGTCACCACAATATAATAAGAAAACCATCAACTGGTCTTAATCGCACCAAAAAATGTACACGGACTGCGTAGAGGAGTGGGTCACCACAATATAATTTAAAAACCCTGAACTTGTATGATTCGCACCAATAAATGTATCTGGACTGCGTAGAGGAGTGGGTCACCACAATATAATAAGAAAAGCATCAACTGGTCTTAATCGCACCAAAAAATGTACCTGGACTGCATAGAGGAGTGGGTCACCACAATATAATTTAAAAACCCTGAACTTGTATGATTCGCACCAATAAATGTATCTGGACTGCATAGAGGAGTGGGTCACCAAAATATAATAAGAAAACCATCAACTGGTCTTAATCGCACCAAAAAATGTACCTGGACTGCATAGAGGAGTGGTCACCACAATATAATTTAAAAACCCTGAACTTGTATGATTCGCACCAATAAATGTATCTGGACTGCATAGAGGAGTGGGTCACCAAAATATAATAAGAAAACCATCAACTGGTCTTAATCGCACCAAAAAATGTACCTGGACTGCATAGAGGAGTGGTCACCACAATATAATTTAAAAACCCTGAACTTGTATGATTCGCACCAAAAAATGTACCTGGACTGCGTAGAGGAGTGGTCACCACAATATAATTAATAAAAAACCCTCCACGGCTCTGAATTTCCCCAAAAAAATTCTGGACTGTAGTGGGGTGGCCCCGGTACTAAATTTGTTACCAGGGCCACAACATCTCCTCCAAGTTCCAAGTGTAGTGTTTATAACATATTAACACTACACTAATTCTAGCACGTCAAACCCTCTTGTTTTAAAAAATGACAGGGCATTTAACTTTTGATTAAAGTTTTTGAATTTGTTGACATTTTCTTTTACTTTTTGAACATGGCAAACGACTGTTAAATGGTCACATAATGCCAAAAAAATAGTTGCAAGATGGAATTGTCCTTGGGACCTCCCACCCACCCTTATGTTGTTGAAATAGGACATGCACACTTTAACAAACCAATCATTTCAGCGACAGGGCCTACCAAACAACTGTGGCTGAAATGATTGGTTTGTTTGGGCCCCCACACCAAAAAAACAATTCATCTCTCCCTGTACAAAATAAACAGGCTCTACTGAGGAAAGATGTCGTCCTCATCCTCAACCTCTGATTCCTCTCCCCCTACAGTGTGTACTTCCTCCTCCTCACACATTATCAATTCGTCCCCGCTGGACTCCACAACCACAGGTCCCTCTGTACTATCTGGAGGGCAGTGCTGTACTTCATTGAGGAATTGATTATTCATTTTTATAAACATCATTTTTTTCAACGTTGTGAGGAAGCAACCTCCTTCTCCGCTCACTGACCAGGTTCCCCGCTGCACTAAAAACTCTTTCTGAGTACACACTGGAGGGGGGACAACTCAGGTAAAGTAGAGCCAGTTTTTACAGGGGCTTCCAAACTGCCTTTTTTTCCTGCCAGTAACAATATGGACTGTCTGACATGTCTATTTGGATGGTGTGAGCAAAATAATCCTCCACCATTTTTTCAATTGTGACAGCATCCAATGCAGCGACAGTAGACATGTCTGCAATGGTTGGCAGGTCCTTCAGTCCGGACCAGATGTTATCAGCATCCCCGCCAGCGGCTCTTTTAGGAAAACTGAGCTTTTTCCTCGCAGCCATAGATGTGGAAGAAAATGAGAGTGGAGCTGTTGGCATGTCACGGTCCTCTTCAGAGGACAATCTCCTGACCAGAAGGTCTTTGCACCGCTGCAGACTTGTGTCCGCTGGAAACAGAGACACAACATACGCTTTAAACCGATGATCGAGCACGGTGGCCAGAATGTATTCCTCTGACTTTAAAAGAGTGACCACCCTCGGATCCTGGCAAAGCGTACGAAGGTCTTCATCCGCTTTGTTGGATCGCAATGCTTTACCAGCTCCTCCCTCACTTTCTCCAGCTGCTTCTGCAACAGCCTGATCAGGGGAATGACCTGACTCAAGCTGGCAGTGTCGGAACTGACTTCTAGTGTGGCAAGTTCAAACGGCTGGAGAACCTTGCACAACACGGAAATCAGTCTCCACTGCGCTTGACTCAGGCGCATCCCCACTCCTTTGCCTATGTCGTAGGTGGCTGTGTAGGCCTGAATGGCCTTTTGCTGCTCCTCCATCCTCTGCAGCATATAGAGGGTGGAGTTCCAGCGCGTCACAACCTCTTGTTTGAGGTGATGGCAGGGCAGGTTCATGCTTTTTTGATGTGCCTCTAGTCTGCGGAAGGCACTGGCTGAATGCCAAAAGTGTCCAGCAATTTTGCGCGCCACCGCAAGCATCTCCTGCACACCCCTGTCACTCTTGAGGTAATGCTGCACCACCAAATTAATGGTGTGTGCAAAACATGGGACGTGCTGGAAATTGCCCATATTTAATGCCCGCACAATGTTACTGGCATTGTCTGACACCACAAATCCCCATGAGAGTCTAAGTGGGGTAAGCCACTGGGAGATAATTTCCCTCAGTTTCTCTAATATGTTGTCAGCGTTGTGCCTCTTATTAAAGCCTGTATTACACAATGTTGCCTGCCTTTGCACGAGCAGCCATTTTGTAGATGCTGCTACTGATGTTGCTGTTGCTGCGGAAGGCGATGCATCTACCCAGTGGGCTGTCACAGTCATATAGTCCTTCGTTTGCCCAGAACCACTTGTCCACATGTCCGTGATTAAGTGGACAGTGGGTACAACCGCATTTTTCAGAGCACTGAGGACACTTGATCGTACTTCTCTGTACATTTTTGGTATCGCCTGCCTAGTGAAGTGGAATCTCGACGGGATTTGGTACCGGGGACACAATACCTCCATCAACCCTCTAAATCCCACTCCACTGATGGCGGACACCGGGCGCATGTCTAACACCAACATTGCAGTTACAGCCGCAGTTATACGCTTTGCAATAGGGTGACTACTATCGTATTTTGTGGTCATGGCAAAAGACTGTTGGACGGTCAATTGTTTTGTGAAAGACTTAGCGATCTTACGACTTCCCCTCTGGGAAGATGACCGACTAACAGCAGCAACAGCAGCAGTGGCAGTAGTAGGCGTACCGCTGCAGGATTCCTCGGATGAATCCCGTATTGGAGAGGACTCAGTCTGGCTGCTGACTTGGGCTGCAGGACTCAATCTGATGGAGATCGTGGAGGAAGTTGACGAGGAGGGTGTTGCTGGTGTGTATCCAACTGGACCACGGGATTTAGGTGTCCCTGTACCGATGACGGTCCGAGCCCCAGTTCCTGAACTAACCACTGAACTATGAAGGTTATTCAGGTGACGTATAAGGGAGGATGTCCCTAGGTTGGCAAGATCCTTACCCCTGCTTATTTGAGCTTTACATAAGCTACATATGGCCATACATTGGTTGTCCGGATTTGGATAAAAATAACTCCAGACCGAAGAGGTGCATTTTTTGGTCTTCTGACCAGGCATGACGATGGGCTTATTCATCCCATGGACATCAGCTGTTTCCCCCCCTGGTGCCTCATTTACAATAACCACATCACCATCCTCATCATCAAGTTCCTCCACAGCGCCAGCTACATCATCAATAGCCTCCTCCCGAGCCACCTCTTCCCATACAGTGATTGGAAGGTCAGGCTTGACAACCACCAACACCCTTGGACTCGCCTTGGGGATTTGTGATAATTTCTCTTTAGAAGGCAGAGTTGTTTGCTGTTTTGTTGCTGACAGCATAACTCTCTTCAATTTTTTGTAGGGGGGGGGAGGAGGAGGAGGGCTAAGATCCTTGGGTGAAGATGGACCACTAGTCATGAACACGGGCCAGGGCCTAAGCCGTTCCTTGCCACTACGTGTCGTAAATGGCATATTGCCAACTTTATGTTTCTCCTCAGATGATTTTAAGTTTCTCTTTTTGCTTTTTTTTTGAGAACTTGGGCTTTTTGGATTTTACATGCCCTGTACTAGGAGATTGGGCATCGGGCTTGGAAGACGACGTTGATGGCATTTCATCGTCTATGTCATGACTAGTGGCAGCAGCTTCAGCATTAGGAGGAAGTGGGTTTTGATCTTTCCCTACTTTATCCTCCAAATTTTTGCTCTCCATTATATGTAGCACAAGATACTGTAAAATGTGTGAACTTGGTAATATTGCAGTACCAATGGGCTTATACTGCAGGATTGGTTTGGCAAATTTTGTTGTAATTAAAAAAAAATTAATTAGTTTTTTGTATATTTTTTTTATAACTTTTTTACATTTTTTAAACACTTGGGAATAATGGGGAAATAACTATGCCCTTAGATGCACATACCACAGGACACAGCACGACTGGACTGAACAGGACACAGCACAGGACCCAGCAGCATCACTGAACTCAAAATTAACAGAGCACAGCACACAGCACCACTGGACTGATACTGCAGAACAGAGCACAGCACAGCACGAGATCTACCAGAACAGAGGACCACCTAACACACCCTCCCTCTACCCTGATCAATGCCCGAGTGAAGATGGCGGCGACTAGCGGGGAATTTATAGGTTCCGAGTATCGCGAGATCTGACAACGGGATTATGACTCGGAGCCTCGCTTTCAAGTTTTCATTTGGCGCCAATACCCGGATCTGTCTCGGATCTGAATCGGATCGGCAACGTTCGGGTGGGCTCGGATTCAGGAAATCCGAGTGCGCTCATCTCTAATAAATACAGAAATTAAATAGAATTACCTAGTTGTAATGTCCTGTGCAATCAGAAGTAGCAAAGTAAAGATGCAGCAGATCTAGATTATTTCTAGATGTCTTCAATTGTTGTTCAATGTTTGTTCAACTGTCTTGTTTAACTGTATTTTCTAAGCATTTTGGTACTGATTCATTAAGGAAAGTTAAGTAAAAAAAATTGAGTAAGTAGTCTCCTGGACAAAACCATGTTACAATGCAAGGGGTGCAAACTAGTTTTCTATTTTGCACATAAGTTAAATACTGTCTGTTTTTCATGTAGCACACAAATATCATCTTTAAATTTCAGTGTGCAAATAAGCTATCAAGTATTTGTGTGCTACATGACAAAAACAGATAGTATTTAACGTATGTGCAAAATAGAAAACTAGTTTGCACCACTTGCATTTTAACATGGTTTTGTCCAGAAGACTACTTACTCAATTTTTTTACTTAACACTCCTTAATGAATCAGGCCCTCATATTACGTTGCAATGAGTACTTTAAGCAGAAAAGGGGAAATTTAAGAAATTCGCAATTCAATAAGGAACGGAAAGTCGAAAAACATACCCACCTTCAGTCCTTTACGCCACGGAATATAAGATGCAAGCGATCATAATCAATTAGCTCATATTAGCCGTATTTTAACTTCCGCTTCTTTAAGATAAGAAATTTGCTACATCATGCCAAATGTGGGAGGTGCAACAAGTTTGTTTACAAATGTTAAAACACAATAGGTGGTGTATTTATGCAGGACAGTTGTAACCTCATTATTCGTTTCCAAACATACATGTTTTGTGAACCTGGAACAAATAACCTTGAAGTGTTTTTAATGAGCTAAATCCACATACCTTCTTATTCTGTTACATGAAAGATCGTGTAATGCGGCGGTTCCCAAACTGTGCGCCGCGGCTCCCAGGGGTGCCGCGGGCCAGCCATAAAAAAAAGAAAGAGCACATAAACTTACCAATCCGCCGGGCGCCGGGACCCAGCAGCCTCCTCTCTCCCGCAGCTGTCACTGAATATCGACGTCAGTAACAAGCTGCTGCGGGAGAGTGGAGGCTGCTGGGTCCCGGCGCCCGGCGGATTGGTAAGTTTATGTGCTCTTTCTTTTTTTATGGCTGGGAGAAGCAGAGGAGGACAGCGGGCAGCGGAGGAGGACAGCGGGCAGCAGAGGAGGACAGAGGGCAGCGGAGGAGGACATAGGGAAGCGGAGAAGGGCAGAGGAGGACAGCGGGCAGCAGAGGAGGACAGCGGGCAGCAGAGGAGTACAGAGGGGCAGCAGAGGAGGACAGCGGGCAGCAGAGGCGGGCAGCGGAGGACAGAGGGCAGCGGAGGAGGACATAGGGAAGCGGAGGAGGGCAGAGGAGGACAGCGGGCAGCAGAGGAGGACAGCGGGCAGCAGAGGAGGACAGCGGGCAGCAGAGGAGTACAGAGGGGCAGCAGAGGAGGACAGCGGGCAGCAGAGGCGGGCAGCGGAGGACAGAGGGCAGCGGAGGAGGACATAGGGAAGCGGAGGAGGGCAGAGGAGGACAGCGGGCAGCAGAGGAGGACATAGGGCAGCAGAGGAGGACAGCGGGCAGCAGAGGAGGACAGCGGGCAGCAGAGGAGTACAGAGGGGCAGCAGAGGAGGACAGCGGGAAGCAGAGGAGGACAGAGGGCAGCAGAGGAGGACAGCGGGCAGCAGAGGAGGACAGAGGGCAGCAGAGGAGGACAGTGGGCAGCAGAGGAGGACAGCGGGCAGCAGAGGAGGACAGAGAGGCAGCAGAGGAGGACAGCGGGCAGCAGAGGAGGACATAGGGCAGCAGAGGAGGACAGCGGGCAGCAGAGGAGGACAGCGGGCAGCAGAGGAGTACAGAGGGGCAGCAGAGGAGGACAGCGGGCAGCAGAGGCGGGCAGCGGAGGACAGAGGGCAGCGGAGGAGGACATAGGGAAGCGGAGGAGGGCAGAGGAGGACAGCGGGCAGCAGAGGAGGGCAGCGGGCAGCAGAGGAGGGCAGCGGGCAGCAGAGGAGGACAGCGGGCAGCAGAGGAGGACATAGGGCAGCAGAGGAGGACAGCGGGAAGCAGAGGAGGGCAGCAGAGGAGGACAGCGGGCAGCAGAGGAGAAGAGCGGGCAGCAGAGGAGGACATAGGGCAGCAGAGGAGGACAGAGGGCAGCAGAGGAGGACAGCGGGCAGCAGAGGAGGACAGCGGGAAGCAGAGGAGGGCAGCAGAGGACAGCGGGCAGCAGAGGAGAAGAGCAGGCAGCAGAGGAGGACATAGGGCAGCAGAGGAGGACAGAGGACAGCGGGCAGCAGAGGAGGACAGCGGGGCAGCAGAGGGGGACAGCGGGAAGCAGAGGAGGACAGAGGGCAGCAGAGGAGGACAGAGGGCAGCAGAGGGCAGCAGAGGAGGACAGAGGGGCAGCAGAGGGGGACAGCGTGCAGCAGAGGGGGACAGCGTGACAGAGGGCTGCAGAGGGAGCAGTGTGGCAGAGGAGGGGTACAGCGTGACAGAGGAGGGGGACAGCGTGACAGAGGGCAGTGAGAGGTGGCAGAGGGGGCAGCGTGAGAGGGGGCAGAGTGACTGGATGCATAGGGGGAAGTGTGACAGAGGGCAGAGGAGGGGGAAAGTGTGACAGAGGAGGGGGACAGTGTGACAGAGGGCAGAGGAGGGGGACAGAGGGCAGATGAGGGATACAGCGTGACAGAGGGCAGAGGAGGAGGACAGCGTGACAGAGGAGGAGGACAGCGTGACAGAGGAGGGGGACAGCGTGACAGAGGGCAGTGAGAGGGGACAGCGTGAGAGATGGCAGCATCAGAGGGGGCAGAGTGACTGGATGCAGAGGGCGCAGTGTGTCTGGATGTAGAGGGGGCATTTTTGCATACAACTTAATAAGTATTTCTGTCCTGACCTAAATACTTATTACATTTTTTTGACCCAACTACTTCTAAAACAGGACTGCTCAGTAATTATTTTGGAGGGGTGCCTTGAAAAAATTTGGAGACTCTAAGGGTGCCGTGAACTGCAAAAGTTTGGGAACCACTGGTGTAATGGGTTTGTTTGTGTTTGAGTAGAACTGAGCGCATGTAGATGCAAATGCATGTAATTTGCTAGCATAAACAAATAAGCTTATTAATATAAAAAAAATAATATATGCTTTAAAATTGTATCCGGGCCATAACAAAGTGCATAGCGTACTCTTCCATAATCGATACATAGTAGAGTACCTACTATCTCCACACCGAGAAAGGGCATGAGTCACGAATTGAACTCATGACTCCATTGTTGGAAGGTGGATTGGCTAACCACTAAGGCAACATTCATTTTGAAAAACGAGTGAGAAGCTCAGCAATACAGCATGCATGCTTCAGATGTAAATGCTAGATAATAGTACTTCAAGAAAAAAAAACAACACAACACAGCCACTGTTCATTATTTATCAAAAATAAATGCCAGTTAACATCTACACAGATATGTTAGTGGTTAGCACTTTGGTTTCACAACACTGGCATCATGAGTTCATATCTGTGTGTGTCTAGCAAAATGAAAACATGAGGTATTAGTTCATATTTTGATCAAAAGACTTAAGCCTGCATCATTTGTGTTAAAATATTGCCTTTTTTGTCATAGCAGTTGTCCATCAAGCCTATTTAAGGCACATTTGGGTGTGGCTCACAAGCCAGCCCTTGCTAGATGTAAACCCCTATACCTGGGAGGTAAGTGCATTTGATTTTAACTGCATTTTAATGGTGTTTAAAGCATATAGGTCAGTGTAGGACCTGCATGTAATGAGGTACCTTTGACGTTGGGATGCAGGCTTAAGTCTTTTGATCAAAATATGAACTAATACCTCATGTTTTCATTTTGCTCGACACACACAGATATGCAGTTTAAAGGATAAACGCTGACAACTGTCTTTTTGTTTTGTATACATATATGGACATTTATATTGCCACGCAGCTGGTACCCCATACAATATGGGATATACCGAGCGCGGGCTTATTGCCAAGCAGCTGGTACCATATATAATGTGGGATATACCGAGCACGGACTTATTTTTCTGGGGTTTACTTTGACATTTGAAGTAGATGTACAAGTGACATTTTAATCTGAACTCATATTTAGCGTTTACATACCCCTTCAATGCCAGATGGTTTTGTATACGTGTTAATTTGGTTTGTCATTTGGCATATACATTCCTTAATGATCTGGGCCCAAGGTCACCTTATGTGTATGATATTACTAAGAATGGACTCCCTTTTCGAGGGGGGTTTGTTGTGAAATGCAATTAGCATCTGCCAATCCTACCTTGTTTTCTTCATCTCCTGCTTGTATGCCTTTTCTGTGTGGAGTTACTGTTCTCGCCATGTTTTTTTTAAATTCCTTCCTCAACTCCATTTGGCTTCATCAATCAAAGTATGTGTGTTTTGTTAGACTGTAAGCTCGATTGGGCCAGGGACTGTGTACTGTGTTCTCTGTACAGCGCCTTAGATATGCTAGTTAAATCATTAATAAATTAAGATGTAGTGCAAAGGGACCAATGTAAATTAAATATTAAGGTATATTCTAAATGCCAACCCATTATTGGCTAAAATAACCTCAACACATTTCTTTTAATTAAATTACAAAAGACAGACACAATATTTTTTTCTAACAATTTTATAAATGGTCAATTTGAACAAAAACAACAGTAAAAATTTTGGGATAAAATAGTAAAAAAAAAAAAACCCAGCAATTTGGTATATTTGTTTATTTTATGCCTATATTTTAAGATTTTGTGGATGAGCGCCTCGTTGCTTTGAGGACTTTCATCCACAGCCTGGGCCTGGGTGTCTTCTTGAGCTGTTGCTAAAAAAGAAAAAAACATGCTTAGTTAATTGGTCAAACATATATTACTTCATAAGGGTGTACATTGTCTCATTTGCCAGCATCAGCAGAGGCATGAAGTGTTGCATAACTTTACATTGTTTGGTATGCTAAACACAGTACTAGGCAGTGGATTACTACTTTTGGGTGGCAGATATATTTATAGCTACACATTTGTGTGGTGCATGGGGTTTACTTGAAACCTCCAAAAATATTGTTATATGTTATGGCCATTATGGATGAAAACTGTAGAATGACTAACTAGCTGTTTGAAAAAGGGCATGTGATTTTTTAATGATTTTTGCTCAACTACAATGTGACTCAAAAGGAATACATTTCGTAAAAGTATTTAATTTCCATACTTACATTCACTCCTCGCCCCCTTCAAAACTGCCTGTGTGGCAGGCACCTCCTCCTCCAGGTCCACCTCCACCACTGCATCTGCCCCCAACACTGGTGCACCCTCTTCCTCCTCCACTACTGGAGCACCCTCCTCTTCTCCTCCTCCTCTGCCTCCACCTGTCTGGCACGATGTCTACGGTCTGTTAGAATAAATATATAAGTGTATTGTTCAAAAATTAACCTGTTTAACAATTATACAGATGTAGTCAGATAATAATGTGATCAGACATTGTGAATCATTTTTTTGGCAACACAGATAAAGCTAATTTTTACCAGAAGGAGAGAAACATGACAGACATACACCACTTTCATATGGCCTGTAATGTTTGCTTTAGGCTTAGGATATGTGGACTGTCTCAGTTTTACTCAGTAATTGTCAAATAGTCGTTTTTGGGGAGAACATCAGAATTCAAACAGCCAGATAATGACTGATTAGGGACATATAATACAGTAGGTATTTGTTTGACCTGCTAATATGTGACAACCTTCTAAGGGCAACTGTGATCGAGGACATTATTTTCAAAGATGGCGTTCAATTCTTTTTGCAATATAACACATCTGCCACTGTAATATTATAAATATTTTTAAGGTAATGTCACCAAGTTGCCATAGTAGGTAGCACTTCTGCCTCACAGCACTGGAGTCAAGAGTTGAAATCCAAAACCTGCCTTAATGGTCTGGAGTTTGTCCCTCAATCATTAAGAATCTACATGTTCACCCACCAAAATTATGAGACAGGGGCAAAAGCATGTTGCATTGGAGGGGGAGTTACATTTCTAGTCTGGAGGAAGATTGATATGTAGGGGTAGGCCATGTCATGTGATTTTGGTTAAAGATTTTTGAAAATTAAACCAAGTAGGTTTAAACACGAATTTATGTGAATAATAGAGAAATCACATCTCCTAATGTCCTCCATGAGCTCATTCAAGAGCTACGGTTGGCGGCGGCGAAGGTCGCTCCAGCGACGCTGTAACTGTACAACCATCCGTCACCTATTAAATCTCAGCCGGATATATCTGCGGACCCTTCGATAGGCCCGCAGCTTCAGCTCATTGCTGATGTAGCTTCCCGAGGGCATGCTGTCCATACCCTCGGTCAGCACCCGCAACTCCCTGCGTGAGAATTCTGCAGACCTCATTTTATTTTTCTCCAACAGCTACTCTGCAATGCTCTGCACTCTGACTGGTTCTCTGAGCACGTATGGGCGAGCTCACGTCGCACGTGGTTCTTTCCTACACCTGTGTGTAAAATGGCTGCCTGTCATTCTTAGCAGTCCTAGGCGGGAGAACGGAGCATTGAGACGAATATTCTGTGCTATGCAATGAGGATGACTCATGTACATCTGGCCTACCATTAAAATCTAGATTTAAATGCACCCGTGCTCTTCCTTCACTCCTGCTCATTACCAAATGTTTTGTGGCAGGGACTTTATGCTATTTGTTTTTGTGACTTCTAAAACATTATTACAGTAAGTACTATTTTATGTGATATGTTTCAATAGATAGAACATTTTTGCCTCAGAATAGGAAACAAACTTGTTAGGCATAAAGTAATGTTACTGTGCTGATTTTGCTCTATATGCACAGGCAAATTGTCAGGCCGTAGGCCTTCTGAGGAGTACAATGGAGCAAAACACTAACCGGTATTAGCGCCACCGATCTAGCAGGTGCGGAGTCTAACGTACCCCTGGTGTTCGCCAGGGACCCAGGGCCAGGAGGTTTGGACTTTGCTGCTCAGGGTACGCAGGTCGCGGTCCTACTAGCCAGTTGCCGGTGTAGTGTAGAAGGGTCAGACGGTCCGGGTCGAGCCAATCAGGAATCTACGGTACCAGGGAGAATCCGAAGGGGTAGTCAACAAGCCGAGGTCGCAGAACAATATCGGTCACACAGATCAAGGGGTAGTCGCCAAGCCGGGTCACAACAGAGAGCAGGAACAGTAGTAGCACTAATCAGGAGAAGGGAGCAGGAGAACCAGGATACAAGGAACAAAACCTGTTACTCTGGCACCCTAATGGCGCCAGAGCCAGGTTTGAATAGTGCAGGCAAAGAGTTGATTGGAGGAGCCAGGAGGTGGGGAAGAAGTGAAACAGGAGCGAGAGAGGGCGCATGCGCCCGACCGGCCTCCAGAAGCGGAAGCCGCAGCGCGTCCGTTGCCTAGTAACAGAGCGCTGCGGCCCGGAAGGAAAGGCATCCGTCCCCGACTGACAGGGAATCAGCGGGGACGGCGCCCGACACAAACATTTATAGCAACACTCTGCTAATAGGTTTCCTAAACGAAACCTAGGAGTAAGCAGACTATAGCATTGTTGGTTTGATTAATTGAAATGTATATAGCCACTATCTTTGGTGTCCCAAAAGCATGTATGTACAATATTGTCTACACTCGCAATCATCCTTATGCCTCTCTTTTGCCCTCTCCTTAGATTTATAAGCACATTGGTTCCATAGCTTTGCTCTGCTCAGGAATCTGACTTCAATATTGGTGAGCTCTCTGTGCTTCAAACACTGCAGATTAGTAAGTGATAAGAATGGAAACTGTACAAATGATCTTCATTTATCTGGGCCTCAGAAGAGGGTTGAGGCTCCTTACAGTTGTTTGGGAAGTGTCTGCGGCTAATCTAAATTACAGACACTTGTATCTATAAAGTTAGCAAACTTTCTTGTGTGGACTTTTTAACTGCTGCTGTTTTGGTTACTCACTCCTTTCCTCTTTTGTGGTGTTGCATTTGCCCATTTTTTAAAGGATTTGCTTTCAAAACCTATTGGGGTGATAACAATATAATTAAGGCATAACTGAGTATTGGAAGTGTTTTGCAAATGATGAATCTGTGGCTTACGCTATCCCCCTTTTTTACCTGTTTTATAAGTTACAGGTGTATATTTAGAAGGCACAAGCATTTATATATTAATATGCATGTACTTGCAAACTATGTATCTAAGGAATGCATGGTTTAGCTTAAGCATGCAATAAAGTCGATTAAGGGGGTGGGGGTTTTCAAATTTGCAAAGTTTGCCATTAGTGTTTGATTTGTTAATGTTCACACTTGATTTCTATTATAGCTAACAATGTCTGATGCTGGGCCCAGCTCGTTCCCCGGTCCAGTGGAAAGAACCAGGCACCGCCTTAATTTTACGGAGCAGGAATTACAGGTGCTTGTCGAGCTAGTGGTGGAAAAATTCCATAAAAGCACCAGACGACTTGCCGCCTTTGAGAAATCCCGCCTATGGGAAGAGGTCACCAATCAAGTGAACGCCATAGCTCCGTGTTGCTGTATGCCCCATGAAGTCCAGAAACAGTACTATGAAATTGCTTGATATAACCCACAATTACATTTTGATGCCTCGAAACATAGTACAAGTCTGACGACTGTGACATTGACACATATTGTGCCTGTGTAAGTCATCTGTCTGTCAAGCCCTTTTTTTAACTAGCAAATGCCCATGGTTGATTCAAAGTGTACTTATACAAATTTACAGGTCACTTTCGGTCCATTATCCACCCTGGAAAAACCACACACATTTAACAGTGTAGTTATAGTGTGATTTCTGTGTGTAAATAGTAAATTGACACTTATGTACCATGTTTTTGGCTATCAAAACATTTGGAGACGAATATTTTGGTTAAATTTCGACAGCTGGGCTGACTGTAAGCAAAGAATAAAGAAGAAAATAACAGACGGAAAGAGGCACGATCAGCAAACTGGTGGGGATCCACCTGAAGACCTGCGCTTAACACCCATAGAGGAGCGTGCAAGTGTCGCCATTTCAGAGGAGTCTCTTGGGGTGGGCCGAATTGATACAGGCTGTGACCCACCCCAACACGGCCACTATCTCCTAGGTACATCAGGAATATTTAATATTTCTGTCTGTTAATGTTTATGTTGTGTTTAGGAACATGTGGCACCTCTATCAATATGTGCCTTAATGCAACCTTTCTAGTCATACTCTGTTTGTGCACCACATAATAGGGAATGACATGTCCACACTGATTTGAAAATGTGTTAATCTGTTGTTCTAATCTAATTCAAAACATAAATATGGCTCTTTCCTAATGTCCAAACCACATATGCTTAATAGACATGGCTGCTAGTTTTGAATACCAAGGCATGTTTGTTGCTAAATTCCCTGTAGTCTTAATCTTCAAAATGGATGCATCACAATTGCCCAGAATTAACATTTGTGCAATGAGCATTTTTTAGGTTGCTTAGTTTAGAAGGTAATTTTTAGTTTGATTTACTTTTTCTCTATATACAGAACGTGAGGCGGAGGAGGTGTCTGTAGACATTCCAAAAGTGGGGGGCCTGCCCGTGATGCGGAGTCCCTTCGGAGTGAGGATGCTCGATTCTTGAGGCAGAAGACACTGTCGCACATAAGTCACCATTTTGAATCCACCACTCAGTCCTTAGACATACATGTTGGTGAAATTTCCACAACCCTCACCCGTATGGAGCACAAATTTGACAACCAACTGACCACCTTAAATGCTACACTCACAAATATTGCCACCCTCTTGTACAAAATCTACCAGGATAACTCACAACGCCCACCACTAACTGTCACTTCTTCACTATTTCAACTCATACCACACACGCTACCTTCTCTACCCCAGACCATAATATTTCACACATTTCCACTTCTCCGGCTCCTTCCCCTTCTGTGTGTCACGACTTGCACTCTGCAGCTGCTGTCTGCAGTGACTTTATTGGATTCATTATGTATTCTACTTGTAGTACCACTGCCCACCAAAGGGGCCACTGTGCTACTTTGATCATTTCCCTTGATTACTGAGAGTTGTGTCACCTGCATGAGGCCTATATAAACCTGCCTGCTTTATATGGTCTGGGCCAGATCATCAGGTCATTCCTATGAGCATTCCCTGTGCTCAGCTTTTGCCTGCTAGCTGGACTCCTGCATATTTCTTCATTGAATTCACTACTGCTGTTACCTGTGTCCTGGACTCCTGCATCTTCAACCATTATACCTGGTACTTGTAGTTCCACGCTGCCTGTTGAAATCTACTATTGCAGTTACCTGTTGTTTCTCATCTGCACATTGAACTGTCTCGTGAGTTACCCTGTCATCTGTGTTTCTTAATAAACTCATTATAACCACTTATCCCCTCTCCGTGGTCATACCTGGGAAATCCTGACACTGTGGCTCTCGCACCCTCCACGGCACGTCCAGCGGTAAACCCTGCCTATCCCCCTGGCCCTTTGTCATGTCGTCAGTCACACCCTGCTGACCAAGAGAGCTCCGATGCTTGCTCTGAGCCCTCCACATCATGGGTGACTCAAAGCCAGGCACAGGTTGTGAGACCTTAGCGGGCAAAAAAAAATGAAAAAAAAATAATGTTTTTATTTTTATAGTTTTACAATTTAATGTACTATGTGAAATACATAGATATTCTAATTACAACTAAATAACACTTGATTTTATAACTGTTTGGTTGTTGGTTATTGTAGACATATTAGGGTTTCAGGGCAAATTCCAACATATTGGCATTTGTCAGTACATTGTTACATCAGTACACTGAGTCTACATCACTTAGAGCACTCATTTACAAGTGTCTTACAATACATTTCAGTTTCGAAATGGGCCTGCAAAGTGTTTGCAAACTCTAATCCTATTTCTTATTTGGACAAAATTTGGGTGGAGTGAAATCATACACATACCCAAGCATCCACCCACAGCAAGACAATACCCCCAAACTCCAAAGTACATAGTAAACTACGAGGAATATTTTAGGACACTCAAATTGTTTGCTCCACAGGGCCAAGTGTGTAATGTCAGAGTACACTACAACATTTAAAAGTGAATATCATGGATGCTTAATTGACACATTTCTGACCAATCTCAAAACATTTAGACCTGTCTATTCCGTATTGCGTGGTCCAGAAATGTATGTACTCCTTGGATGTAGTGCAAGCAAAGGTTTCATTGTCCTGGACTCTGTGTTGCATGTACATGTTTATTTTTGGCTCTTATGTCCCTAATTTTGTACTTTGAAACAAAAACCATTAGGTAGTTTAGCCTGAAAAGGTCGCCTTCTACTGTGCTTTAATTGTTACTTGTGTGGTGTGAAGCCTGAGACATTTAGTAGATTGTGGTTAAACTGTCATACTGTAACTTCGCTTCTAGAGACATCATTTGCATCACTTGCAGTGGATCATGATTTGTGTGAGGGAACGGTGTCTACCAAATGCTGATCAGCCTACAGTGTTCCCTGGTATGTGTGGAAATACTTCCACCAAGGCAGATATCCTACTTTACCAATGGTATCTTTAATTAATGTAACACCAACAACAGGCACAAAAACAACATATGGTTCAGGAATATCAATTACAGGTATGAACAAAGAACACGAGACTTGTACATACAATACAATGCTTGTACTATTATGGACATCTTTGAAAATCCAAATAAAGGCTTACTCTTTCATGGTAGTGCGAAGCCCCAGTGCCTGCCAGCAGGGCACTGGTCCGGCTTCACTGTTCCCTTGCTTTTGGCAAGCACACAGAATCACCAGACCCGGGGTAACTTTAGCCAAAAGAATAGGAACAAGGGTCATCGCAGTCCTTCTTCCAATCTTCATCCTCCATCAGCTGGCCGGAGCCATTACCTCCTACAGCAGCCAGATATTTCTGAGCAGAGCCTCAGGCTGTAGGGGTGTGTTGAGTGTCTGCTGTGTCTCAACATATTAAGGCATAGGAATACAATACACATTTCATAATTAGGATGATTACATCAGGCACAGAAAGCCACCCTGTTGTGCTTGTAAACATTATCTAGTTTGCCTAGTGATGTATCTTAAAGCACAATATTCCAAGATTTTTTTGTTAGCCTGTAATGTGTTACTAATTAGCAATGTTAATAGCAGGACTAAATATGCACAATCTATATAAATGGTTACAGCATAATGTAATTTTGGCTATTCACTCCATTGTTTTTGAAACAGAACACTTGCCTGACTAGATTTTAACAGAGGACAGGTCACTAGCCCTGGCTAGATCTCCTGTTGTTTATGTTAACAAAGATAGGTAAAGTTAAGCCAAAGTCGGCGAAATCTGAATATAGAATTATTGATGTTTCTACCGATCGAGAATACACATACACTTACCCTTTAGCCAGAAGTGAACAATAGGAAGCCTCAGACTAAAATGAATACATGGCCTACAGTGTAATAGATAATGTTACACCGTCTCATATATGACCAGTCTTAAGGATCATATCCAACCACAGTATGGTGCTGAGCACAGACATGCTACGGGAATGAAAACAGACTTACTGAATTCCCAGTGTTAATGTGTGCTAGGGTAGACACTCTAGGGGGACATGGGGATAAAAAGTACATCTTTAAACGGTATAGGGACAGTTTGGTCCTTGAGTTAACTTGTATTAAAATATATTAGAAAAATCCTTATGGAATAGGTGGAAGATTTGGAGTAGGGTTAGGGCTTGTCCGAGTCTAACTGTACAAATTTGTGTTGAGTGCTTTGCGTGGACAATGTGATTTTGTTTTGCATATTTGTGTTAAATTTTTGATTTTTCATTTTTTGGGTCTCCATCGCTTTGTGACATGGTTGCGCACAGTTAGCAGTGCTTTCCTTTCCTTTATAACACAGTCCCTCTAGGTCACAGGATGGCCATGCAGCAATGGCATATTCCTCGCCTAGTAGCTACTTAGGCACACAAAACTTTGCTTACTGAATGGAGATAATTATTAATGCACCTGGGTGGAAACCCCTATGTTGGGGGTGGGGTTTGACATCTCCCTAGGGATTGTGTGCCAGTGGTCATTACTTACTGCTTGCTTATCATTCTGGAGTATGGCCACTCTGCTGTGTGAGGAGAATAAAATTGTTGCCTCATAGTGCTATTATGTCTAACACTTTGCAAGTACTTGTGATACCTTACATTTAGACACATGTTGAAGCAGGCATTGGTCTTACTATGGAAAAAAGTGGCCCAACCGATTAATTACACACACACTTACAGATCCTACTTGCAGATAAGCCAGATTCAGGATGAGAATAAGTCTAATGTTTGTTTGTTTCCCGAATCATTCGCAATGTGAATGCTATTGAAAATCAATGTTAACTTCTGACACCCAGATACGAAATGAACATTTGAGTTAGATCAGTACTGCTTGTCCAAAAACGCTAGTCATCTGATACTGTGAACACGTTCACATTATATATTCTGTCCGGTTACATCATTAACCATCGTCAGCCCAAAAAGTTTGAACAAAATAAAAAACCCAATGCAAGCAGCCCACACAATAATGGCCATTAAACACCAAGGTCGTTCAGGCTAATACTTACATAGCTAAGTGTAAGTGACAAAGTGCAGGTTTGTTGAGATTTCATGTTGGTGAACATAACAAAATTCAACCAAAGTCAAACGTCTTGTGTCCCCCAGATTTTATCTGAAAACAACAAGTTCCATATATGACTGGTGTGTGCAAGATCACAATCTGTGTCTTCACCCACAATTTAGTATGCTTAGAAGTGTGTGTATATGTGTGTGGCTGGAATGGAACATTTCATAACTGGACAAAAAACAATATAGTTGATGTGTAGCAGTTCAAAAAGACCTTAGGAAGCTAGTCAAATCTGAAAAGGCTGGATAGTGTCATTGTTTGACTGCTGGACAAAATCAGATTTAATGGTATTGTTGATAAGGACTCCCAACAGATGCTGAACTTGCGTATGACACCAAGGCATTGGACTTGATTGTGTGAACTTTGTGCTTTGCATTTGTCTGTGGCCACGATTCCGAGCAAAGTGGTGATTGTGACTGGAGTCTAATTTTTGCATTGTGGTTTGAACATGTCCTAGCCTAGGAAGTGTGGTGGGCAACGAATCTAACATTTAAGGACCCTACTTTGACCTCATTTACAGAGGTTACTGAAAAATATATAGGATTAAGTTCACATGCCATGTTGAACTTGCAAAATACAAAATCCAAACACGTGGACCAAGAAAAGAGAGCATACATACTAACCACACAAATATACCTAATATTAGAAAGTACAAACCCACAAAATAAAGTGTGAGTTAAGGTGAAGGGCTGTATGTGGCTAATGACAAAATAAGCAAGGCTGCCTACAATAGATACTACAAGTATACATGTACCTAAATGGGCCCCAAAGGACTATGGAGTGATTGTTGTGTATGACAAGAGGAAGAGCAGCATTGTGTAGTAAGCAGTAGATACTTTTTTGTGACTGATTGCTGAGACTATTGCAGGGTCATATTTATTATTAACAGACATTATTAAATATTTGCAGCACAATACATAGCAAGTAAGACAGTGGTCTTTGACATAAAGTTCCTTGACTGATGAGCAAACATTCAGGGCTAAGTGAAGAAACACATAGGCATGGTTGTAGCATTGGATAAATACTTCAACGTATGATAAGACACGAAATGCAGAGCTATAAAATGCATGTCATCTTTGGCTGTTTCACCACTTCAACAAATACATAGGAGGGAGACAGTGGTGTTTGACATAAAATTCCTTGAATGATGAGCAAACAATCATCATCATCATCATCATAATTTATTTATATAGCGCCACTAATTCCGCTGCGCTGTACAGAGAACTCATTCACATCAGTCCCATTACTAATAAATTAGAATTACCTCAAAAATATGTATCAATGACATACTGCCTGATGTTGGCCTCTTCATCTGATTCCCGCGGTGTGGCTTCAGGCTCCCCCACCTCGAGCCCCACTCCGGATGGCAATATTGTGAAACACCACACACAGAGCTATGATGTCACATACTTTACTCGGCCCATACATCAGTGCACCACCAGACCAGTCAAGGCATCTGAAGCGGGTCTTTTAATAGACCAAATGCCTGTTTAATAACCGATCTGGTGGCTGTATGAGCCGAGTTATATGCAACCTCACGCTCTGTTTGTGGGCTCAACATCGTAGTGAGGAGCCAAGGGCGTAAGGGATAAGCATTGTCTCCTATGTAGGATGAGAGGAAAGACATAAGAAACAAACATTAATACACTGTAACACAAACAAATGACCACCCTCAAAATGCTACCATTCAAAAATGTTTCTAGTACATTATAGCAAAAGCAAATTGACAGCTAAGCTAAGTTACCTTAAATAAACAAAACATTGTAAACTAAACACATATGGGAAAACACAAACCATAGGAGGCTGAAGGATTTTTACAATGTGTCTTCTACATTATTTCGGAGGGTTGGCATGGCCAATATCTATCTTACATGCAGTGAATACTTTTAAACTAATCACCTCTTTAACAATTTAAGCAAAACAAATATAATGTAGCAAATAGAAAAGACACATTTCAAACCAACTTGTAGAGTTTACTAACGTGTGTAGCAAAATAGCCACTTTCAAAACATTATGTAACTTAGATGTTATGTCTGTTTATGAAATCTGGCTACATTACCAGGAGCATTTAGAAACGTGGACAATTGAAATAATCCACAGTTTTGTGACAACTATAAAGAAAGGTCACATGCACTATATGATACAATGTGGAAACATAGCATCTGAGGATAAAGATCACATTCAGAGTACAGTAACTTTGAAGTTGATAATTGTTGAAAAAGGTTATCAATAAATTGAGTAAATACATTATTATAATTACCAAGAAGCCACATGTCTCCATGATGGATCTTAACTTAAGAAATTGTTATCATACACAACGGAATTTCCTTCGTATCTCCCTCTTCTGGGAATTCGCAGAGAAAATTTTCATAAGATCCCCCAAAAACGGCAGATCCGATCGCTAATGAATCAGGCCCTTAGTGTAGAAAACACACGTCTGCCGCCCACATATTGTTCATAGTGTTCATATTCTAATAAACACTTGTTCATCGCTATTATCCATGCTTAATAATGATTGATTACATGGAGGTAAAAAGTGCTAGAAATCAACATATAAAAAATATAATTGGATAATAAATAAAAGTTAAAATAAATAAAAATAAAAGATCACTATCAATGTTTTGATAGTGATATGTTTACGACATGAAACCTGTTCATAATGCATTAAAAAATGTATTCAATAACTGCCTGTGTTCTAATGCATTAGAATAAACAACATTGTCAGGTGTGTATGCGACTATGGGGAAGATTCAATTAGATGCAAGGTTCCGTTGTAAACTATGATTATACACAAATTACCAGCAATTACGGCAAATAAAACTTTGCTTCTTTTTGCTTAGACCTCTATAAAATGCAAGCAGAAAAAGAGCAAAGATCATTGCCAAAGCATCCTGCATAACCCACAGTACACAGAATCACTCTGCGCATGCACAGAACAGACTAGTATGGCCAATAAAGAGAGATACGGACATGTATGCAAACAATGTGTCAAAGTCAGATAATTGGATATAGTCATTTCAATTAATATCTAACAACTTGATTGTCCTTGTCTGAAGTTATGCGAATAGTAGGCTACGGCGTGGGGGAGCGTAACTAACCGCAACACGTGGCAAACACTTATACACGTATTTACACGCACACCTTCACTTGTAATTAGCTCATATTAAATGTAGTTGCAATACATAGTTATTTATGTCGAAATATAGCAATGTTTATGGTTGATAACATAAACTTATATACACGTTAGTGAGATCTAAGGTTCAGATCACAGGAAACATATCATATCTGGTATCATTCTAATCCCCAATTTATTCGCAGACGTCCGGTTCAATCGCCAAACGGATCGTTATGGTAGTTATAGATTGTAGGGAATATATTATTAGAATGATACTGTCTGTGTAGTGCAAATAGACCAGTTTAAACCAGTTCTGGGCGGGAAGATTGGAATGCATCTCCAGGAGAACTCACCCCCACCCTTGGATATTATCGTTTGAACTGGCCAATGACCTGCATTGCACTGGAACTTCCTGAAGCCTGAACCTATGGAAGCAAGCCACATCATCTGTATTGTTTTCACTGTATCACTGACTGTATATAAGTGGGGGCTCTGGGACCAGTGTTCACTCTACTTCACCATAGCCTTCAGACCTGAATGACTGTACACTGGATCCAGAGCGCCTGCTAAAAGTAACTGTTGTACTTATTTTATTCTGCTACTTTTGGCTATTAAATCACATTGTGCTTTGGAACCACATCACTGGAAGTGGACAATCGTTATTGGATAGCAACTAGATGTGCATAACAATTTGGGGCTCGCGGCGGAGGTTACACTACCGGATGATTTGCAAAGCCTACGAATTCGGTTCCTCAACAAAGGGTGGAGACGCGTCATAAGAACGCAATGTGTTCAAAACCTGTTGTTCATTCTGTGTTGTGAACCCGAATGTCCATTTTTGCATAATCTAAGGAGTGCTAACTTGAATCTAGTGACAAGAAAGAAAACGGTTTCTTTTTATTGTAATTTGGTGTTTTAAATGGTTGATTAGCGTATGTGTACTTCCTGCATTGCTTATGTGTATTTCCGGTATTGTTAAAACCTCTGAAAAGATATTACTATTGTTTGGGAAATTGATTTTCTACTCAGAAAACAAGTGTGATTGTGTAATTAGAAAGAGTTGATTTATTGTCTTAGAGAGACAGAGTATCAGTTGCTGTCTAAGGAGGCAGATTGCACAACTGGTGATCGGTATACGGGGCAGGTTTACTGGTGGCGAAAAGAGGGAAGTTTTCGCAAGCTCGCACAATAGTAATTGCAGCACTTACTGATAATTAGTATCTTTAAGCGTTGCGATCGGACTGCACAGTACAGGGACTGTGATTGTGATTTGGAAGAGCAGCTGGAGACAATTACACTGGTAAGGTGGGTAACCTCAATTCTACCAGTTGGTAATAAACTGAATAAGCAGATTTGTTGGAGAGACAGGGTATCGAGGAGCTGATACTTCTGTGGTTCACGTTGATATTTCTATGTTAGGTGTTCCTCGTTGGTGCGAGAAGAAGTGAGTGGACGCAGCTTGAGCAATCCATCCACGGCCGTTAAAGATCTCTAGCAGTAGGTGCGTGTTGCAGAGTGTTGGAAGAATTTGCTGGAGAGATAGGGTATCGAGGAGTTGATATCCCTTTGGTCCACATTGATATTTCAGGTTCAACATGGATGCTAAGCATACGCTAGAGATGGTCGATGTTATGCCTAAGAAAGGGCCGATTGGTTCGGCAGGTTTCTTATGTTTAAGAAATATGGTGCATACGCAACGGCGTACTGCGACAAATGGGTCAAGATGACCAAGGATTGTGTGAGGCCTTTTCCAAAGATCGGTAGTTTCAATTCAGAGGTATTGAATAATGTTAGAGATAAAGTACGGTTGATTAAATCAACAAAAATGAGAATTGAACATGATGACTGTTTAAAACTGTGGAAACTAGAAGGGAACACATAGCAAGGTAGCACGCGCACAGCGGAAGTAGGCGTGGCAAAAAGCGCGCGCACAATGGAAGTAGCTGTGGAGAAGCGCAGAGAACTGAGCGCAAGCGCGCCCCCGACGCTATATGTGGTTGGGGGTGTAAGTACAGCCGTTACCAAAAATGATAAAAATGAAATGAACAAGTTATATCCTAATTTAAGTCAATTTAAAACAAATATTTCTGAAGAAAAAGATGAACCCACTGTAGTTTCAGCCATTGCCCATGCTATTAACATACTGGAAGCAGACAAGGCAAGGTAGCGGTCCCACCAGCAGGGGCAGCGGCTGAAATAGGTGAGACAAGTGGAGTAAGTACAAGGAGGGAGAACATTCATGGTACTGAAGCAGCAATTCCTGTGATTAATTCTGAATATAGTGATTCGGTTGGTACTTATCCTGTCCGCACATGTTATAGCAAATGCTGCATGGGAAAGTGATCGTCAGCGCTAGGGGTCAGGTCATATCTGTATTCTACAGCCAGTTAGGTTAACTGAGAGTCTAGGAGAAGAACCTACAATGATAGTTGACATAGCTGGTATGAAACAAACTTCTTGTAGATACAGGGACAACCAGATCAGTGATAACTTGTTCTTTAAATCTACAGGTCACTAGCAAACCTGTTCCAGCTATGGGGGTAACGTGGAGAGTGTTACATTACCCTTTACCTAAACCTGCAGAAGTTACTATTGGGCCTCTGCACACCAAGCATTCATTTCTCTTTGCTGCAGCGGCTCCTACTAACTTACTGGGCAGGGATTTGTTGTATAAAATGGGATATGTCATATACTGTACTCCTGATGGTGTATTCCTAGATATACTAGGGATGGTTGCACATGAGGTACAGGACATTTTAAACACCTCACAAAGGTTAATGATACACTCTGCCATTATAGAACAAAGTCCATCTCAGGTAAAGGAAATGTTACTGCAAATACCGGGTTCCCTATGGAACCAAGCTGGACAGGACACTGGATTGATGGCAAATGTAGCTTCTGTGTTGGTTAATCTAAAAAGTGGTAGGATAGCTCCAAAAATCCCACAGTATCCATTGAAACCAGAGGTGGAATTAGGGGTGTATCCTGTTATTGAGAGGCTGTTGCAACAAGGGATCTTAATTCGTGCATCCAGCACAGCCAATAGTCCCATTTTCCCTGTGAAGGAGAGTGGGGGGAGGAGCTATAGCCTAGTCCAGGACTTAAGGGGAATTAACAAAGTTGTTGAGAGCCAATTCCCCATAGTGCCCAATCCAGCCATCATCCTCATGCAGATTTCACCGTCTGCCAGTCACTTTACTGTCACTGACCTTTGTTCTGCCCTTTTCTCAGTCCCTCTTCACCCTGTCAATATCTTTTCACATTCTCTTATAAGGGGGTGCAATACACATGGACCATGCTTCCCCAGGGGTTCATTGCGGGCCCTAGTATTTTCTCCCAAGCCTAACATGACTGTTTACAATCCTTCCAACCAAGCAATGGGTCTGTTCTGATTCAATATGTGGACGATTTGTTGTGCTCTTATTCATTTATGGCTCTTATTCATTTATGTCATGTTTACATGATACTAAATTGTTGTTGCTTCATCTCTCGCAAACAGGGCACAAGGTTGCAAATGACAAGTTACAGCCATGTCAGACTAAGGTTAAATACTTGGGACACTGTCTCACCCAGGGGCTAAGACACTTGACAAAGGACAGAATCGGGGCAATACAGGACATGCCACAGAACCAAAAGCAAATCTGTACCTTCTTGGGGATGAGTGGATACTGTAGATCTGGGTTTTTCTATTCTAGTGTTACCATTGCAGGAGTTAGTCTATTCCACAAAACCAGAGCCTGTCATACACACAGAGGTGTAAGAGCAAGCATTCTTTAATCTTTAAAATAGTCTGACTATTTCCAGTTACTGGAACATGGGGGCTGTCGGTCAATCTCACCAATACAATCAATGTAACTAATGTGCTTATTTCTTTCTTGTTGTCAATCTCATAAATAAAAATGTTAAAAAAATAAATAAAAAAAAATAGTCTGACTAGAGCACCTGCATTGAGAATACCTGATTATGAAAAGCCCTTTGAGTTATACTGTATGGAAGCTGATGGTTGTGCAGCAGGTGTCCTCACGCAGAAACATGGCGATGCCAGCAGACTGGTAGCATACTACAGTGTACAATTGGACACTGTGGCAAGATCACTCCCAATGTATCTAAGAAGTGTAGCAGCAACTGCTCTTCTGGTAAGAGTGTAGACCGTCTATACACCTCATGCGGTATCTGCTCTGTTAAATTCAGCTCAAACCAGACATGTCTCTTCTGCTAGGTTCACAAAATGGGAACTAGCTCTGATGGCACCCGCAAACATCACTATCAAACGGTGTAGTACTTTAAATCCAGCTACATACCTTCCATTTGTTCCTCGAGACGCACAAAGGGTGGGAGGTGAGGAGACTCTGGTTGGGGGTGAGTTTTGCAGGTATACTCATATACATGGGCGGGAGTAGTCATAGCCAGACTGAGAAGGGAGAACAATGCACTGGTTACGCTGTTGTAGACGATCAGGATGTTGTAGAAGCTGAACCACTTGGCCCACCTCACTCGGCCCAAGTGGCCGAACTAGTAGCACTAAGAAGAGCATGTGAGTTGACAGAAGGTAAGTCAGCTAATATATATACTGATTCTAGGTACGCCTTCGGGGTAGTTCATGATTTTGGGGCCCTTTGATGTCTTAGAAACTTTACGACAGCAGCAGGCACATCGGTAGCACACTCACGACACATAAAATGACTCTGACAGCGCTACAGTTACCCAAGACAGTAGCCGTCATAAAGTGCAAAGCCCACACATCCGAAGAAGACCGGTGTCGGTGGGCAATAACAGGGCAGATGAAGCTGCTAAATAGGCAGCAGGGTTACCTATCACTGTATCGACAGACACAATTATGGTTTTTCAGACATTAGACACTCAAGAGATTGATTGAAATGCAAGATTTGTGTTCCCTACAGGAAAAAGGCGGTCTTGAAGGTGAAGGGATATGGTCAAGAGTCCTCGGGACTCTGGAGAGATGGACAAGGTAGGCCTGTAGCTCCAAGAGCATATTACCCAGGCCTTGCTGAGGCAGCACATGGTCTGACTCATCTGGGTAAAGAAGGTATGTGCAAACTGGTGAGAGCATACTGGTGTGCACCTGGCTTTTCTTCTCAGGCTGGTAAGAAGGCAATGTCTTGCCTTGTTTGAGAAAAAACGTTGGGAAGACAATACCAACTGAGCCATCCCATATCCCTTCTACAGACGGACCTTTTCAGGTAATACAAATTGACTATATCCAATTACCACCTTGCAGGAATCTCAAATATATGTTAGTGTGTACTGATGTGTTTTCCAGTTGGGCAGAGGCATATCCAGCAGCCACTAATACTGCTCTTTTCACTGCAAAGAAAATTGTTCAGGAATTTGTGTGTAGGTACGGTATTATTATTATATATTATCATTTATTTGTTAGGCGCCACAAGATTTCCGCAGCGCCGTACACAAAGCAAACAGTAGACTATACAGGATGAGACAGTACAGACCAATAAACAAAATACCAATGCTTCAGAAACTCCAGGCAGGTTAATGCAGTAGAGGCGGAGTAGAAGAACAGGTGTGGAGACAAGAGGGAAGAAGGCCCTGCTCATTCGAGCTTACATCCTAAGGGTGGGTGAACGAAACAGACACAATTGGAGGAAGTTGAAGTATGGGGAGAGGGACCGGGAGGAGAGAGGGTAAAACGTTTGGAGGAGATGCGGGGTTAGGTAGAAGGTTGGTAGGCTTTGAGGAACAGGTGAGTTTTGAGTGCTCGTTTGAAGGAGCACAGATTAGGAGAGAGACGGATGGAGGGAGGGAGGTCGTTCCAGTGGAGGGGGGCGGCATGGGAGAAGTCTTGGATTCTGGAGTGGGAAGTGGTGATAAGAGTGGAGGAGAGGCGGCGGTCATTAGCTGAGCGTAGGGAGCGGGCAGGAGTGTGAATGGAGAGGAGGTTAGAGATGTAAGGGGCCGTAGACTGAGAGAGAGCCTTGTACGTGGTGGTAAGGAGTTTGAAAAGGATTCTGTAGGGGAAAGGGAGCCAGTGTAAGGCAAGGCAGAGAGGGGAGGCAGAGGAGGAGTGGCGTGAAAGGAAGATGAGGCTTGCAGCCGCATTGAGTATAGAGCGGAGGGGTGCGAGGTGGGAGTGGGGGAGGCCAGTAAGGAGGAGGTTGCAGTAATCAAGGCGGGAGATGATGAGTGCGTGTATGATAGTTTTGGTGGCTTCCTGAGAGAGGAAGGGACGGATGCGGGCAATGTTGCGGAGTTGGAAGCGACAGGCTTGGGCGAGGGATTGAATGTGGGGGGGCAAAAGAGAGAGAGGAGTCAAGAGCGACGCCAAGGCAGCGGAGTTGGCCGACAGAGGAGATGGTGGAGTTGTTAACAACGATAGAGAGGTCATGGTGGGAATCGGTATCCCTAGAATCATCGAAAGTGATAGGGCTAGCCACCAGTACGAAAGTACGAGACTATATTACCGGTGATATCTTTCAGAACATGTGTAAACTTATGGGAATCAGTAGCAGACTTCATACTCCTTACCGACCACAAGCCAGTGGTAAGGTGGAAAGGGTAAATGGTACCATTAAGAACAAGCTGAGTAAGATAATGGCTAAAACTGGGTTGGCGTGTCCAGAAGCTTTGCCACTAGCCCTCCATAGCATCAGAACCACTCCCAGACCTCATCTTAATCTGTCCTCCTTTGAAATACTTTTTGGCAGACAACCTCATTTGATCAGAAGTCCATAGGACGATTTAAAGTGCAATTATGAAGTGACTGTTCAATATCTCATAAAATTAAGCAGACAGCTAAAACAACAAAAACTCAAAATGCTGTCACCTGGTATGCCAGAAACAAACTGTCATGATGTTGAACCTGGGGAATATGTTATGATCTGCAATTTTCTTATGCTCAGGTTGTTTAACAGTACCACATCTCTGAAGGTTGCAGAAAGAGACACTTGGGTCCATTCCACTCACTGCAGGAGTCAGTAGCCCGGAGAAAGTATGAGACAAAGCTGAGACCGACGACACTGATCTGTCACTCGTTAACCTGTTCCAGGAGACCTAAAGCCTGTATTTGAGACATCTGAGCCAAGGACGTTGCCCAGACTATCATCCCAGCAATGGAGTGGCGATTTTTGACTTTTGTTCCAGGATTTTTCTTGTTTTTATTTTTTGTAGGACACCCTATTTTTGTGAATAAGGATGGATGACAGAGGCGGGATCTGGTAGTGATACTGATGAAGTGTAGTTGGAGGAAAGGTTGATAGAACCAACAGTGCAGCCCATTATCAAGCTCGGTCCAGGGGTTATGAAAAGTTCTGCTAGCTCTGGAACTTGGAGGCAGTGTGGGGGGCTATTGTCTAAACAATATTGTATTTGTAAGTACTGTGACTCCCTAGTTGAAGAGAAGTGCATTCAGCGATGCCAGTCCCACAGTAATCTGGACATAGGCTTGTGAGTCTGTTCCGGGAGACCTAAAGCCTGCAGTTGAGACACCTGAACCAGAGACGTTGCCCCAGAACTATCTTTCCAGAGATGGAGTGGGGGTTTTTGTTTTTCTTTTGTCCCAGGATTTTCCTTGTTTTTACTTTTTCTAGGACATTCTATTTTTGTGAAGGAGGATGGAGGACGGAGGAGGGTTCTGGTAGTGATGCGGATGAGATGGAGGCAGAGGAAAAGTTATTAGAATACTCAGAGCAGCCCATTATCAAGCTTGGTCTGGGGGTTATGAAAAGGTCTGCTAGCTCAGGAACTCGGAGGCAGTGTGAGGGGCTATTGTCTGATGAGTATTGTATCTGCAAGTTCTGCGACTCCCTCGTTGAAGAGAGATGCATCCAGCGATGTCAGTCCACCGGTAATCTGAATGTGGGCGGGCATCCTTTGAAGGATTATCACTCCTTGGTGGGTAAGGTCTTAAACCAAACTGAGTGCTGGGTGTGCTCTCATGTGCCTCAGGAACAGCATAACATAGGACTAGTGCCGTTCCCACTAAATATCAAGTCCCCGAATTACGGGGTGGGAGGTCCATAGACGGGAGATACAATATCACTAGGTCGCCTAGTCTGAAGCTTTGCCAATACTCATTAGACCGTTTTTTGCTGTGTCTGGATATCTTGCAGGTAAAAAGACTGGAGAATTGGGAATCTGACCTACCTGATCAGACATTGGCTCACCACACTAGTGTTGAAGGGAGACTTTCAAGGTCACCAATAGGCAGGAATATTGATGGGCATCATAGACTAGGACGTATCAACAGACATAAGAAAGTATCCATTGGGAAAGTCCCTATAGGTTATTGTAAAAATATTATCCATGCTGACACTTGTCTCGAACAAATGGAGACACTAGGCATGGGTAGTTTTGTCAAAACTTTGTGTGATATTATCAATGATCGTACTGTACTTTATGTCCTCCCAAATGACGTGTACTGTTTGTGGGAGAAAGGCTTATTCCTGGTTAACTCCGAGTTCCAAGGGTTTGTGCTTTTTAGGTAAACTGGTTCCCAAAGTCATGACCATTACACATGATGGACATCCATAGGACTACATCACCACCATACATACACATACAGTATGAACATCGTGGTAAAAGAAATATGATTTCTGGTGAAGAACCCATAGCTACCAAATTGATTAGTGAAACCACTGGTTTCCAGGTTATGGTTGCATTAGATCCCACCAGGATCGCTTGGGGAACTTTCAATTTTAGGTATATACAGGACCTCTCGGTGATAGACAATATTACCGAGATGTATGATGACACTTTCAGTTATACGGGTAGAGAGCTACAGGCTTATAAAAAGGAATTGGTGCAACATAGACTGGTGTTGAATTATCGAACGTCTATTATTGGTGGATATTGTGTGACTTTGGCCACCCAGTTCGGTGTCAAATGTTGCACGTACATCACCAATAATACTGATGACCTCAAGGAAGTCATAGACCGGAAAATGGATGAAATTCTGCAACTAAAATGGGAATTTCCGAGGTACCATAATTCTTCATTGTATGAGATTGGAGAAAAGGGTGGAAGGATGGTTCTCATGGTTGAATCCTGTGAAATGGATCTCTGGTTTAGGAGAGTGGGTACAGGAAATGGTTGCTAGCATAGGTAAGCTCCTTATCCTTATACTTGGTGTCATCTTAGTAATTGGCTTATGTGTCAGATGTGTTCCTACTGTGTGGAAGTGTGGAAAGCACATCTGCCTTACAGTACTGGGATCATGAGTTTGCTTTCCAACCATGGCCTTATCTGTAAGGACTTTGTGGGCCATTAACCAAAGTAAAGTTAAAAATAGAGGAACTTTGAACCTTGTAAAAGTGGTGAAAAATAGCTGTTTTCTTAGCACCTATGTAAACTAATGGCTGTTTTGTCAGGCACCACCCAGATACATTGAAAGTTGATATAGGACACGCCTTTCCCCAATAATAAATATATACCAACTTTTTCAATATACCTCCAATGAAACATGCTTTGACCAAGTTTCTCCTTTTATTGCCTAACTGTTCTTAACGAATCTTGCCCTGTATATTCTACTGATGTTTGTTTGTTTTTCCTCAGTGAACTCCATTTGACTTTGTCAATCAAAATGCATACTAGAAGTTGCATTTGCTGATCAAATTGACGTGTGTGTGTGTGTGTTTGGGGATTGTTAGACTGTAAGCTCTATTGGGTCAGAGACTGTGTTATCTGTACAGCGCCACTGAATTGCTGGTGCCACCATAAATAAATGATGAAAGAAATGATGTAGTAGGAAGGGACCAATGTAAATTAAATATTAATGTATTTTGTAAATGTCCATCCATTATTTACTAAAATAACCATCACATTTCTTGTAACTAAATTACAAAAGCACACCCTTTATTTTTTTATAAAAAATATTCTAACAGTAAAAATGCAAAGGAAAACATTATCAATTTTTTTTTTACAAATATTGTTTATACAGATTTTATTTTTTATTCATTAATTTTGAATATTTTTTCATTTTTTTTTTATATTCTAATAAATAACAAATTATTTCTTCTTTGGAGGATGGATTTTCCTACACAGGCTGGGTCTCTTCTTGAGCTGTTTAAAAAAAAAAATAAAAAATAGCATGCTTAGGTAATTGTTCAAACAGATATTACTTCCAAAGGGTATACTTTGTTTACCCCATTTGACGGGATCAGCAGAGGCATGAAGTGTTACATAACTTTACTGTCACGGTTGGCTTATGGGAAATTGATCTCTATGCTCTGCTGGACATGGCTTAGCCCAACCGCAGGCGCGGAGTGTAACAGGCAGGTGGTTTTCACCAGGAACCCCCGCAAGGAGGTATGGATTTAGCGGCACCAAACCTGCAGGTCGCAGTCCTGTGAGTGGGTGAACAGCAGAACGGTGTGGAGGAGCCAGGTAACACGGGTAGAGACAAATGAGGCACAAGGAGAATAGATGTCCTGTGGTACAACGTGGAAAAGCAGAGGCTGTCACAATGGTGTATCCAATGGTGATTTATAGAGATACTGGAACAGCGGGAGTACAGCACTGGAGTATGCTGAGCACACACGGGAAAGCAGAGGTAGCTGAGGGAGAACAGCCAATGAGTCACCAAGGCAGTTGTGGCTCACAGTGATAGCGGTTAGAGAACTGGAGCTGTCATGATGAAGTACAGTACATCAGAGATGGTATAGAAGTACTAGAGCAGCAATAGTTCAGTACAGTGGGAGACAGAGTAAACTGACGTGGTGAAGGTAACAGCTGATGAGTCACAATAGTAGCAGCGACTCTGAGTGGTAGCGATGAGAGAACTGAAGCTGTCGCGATGAAGTACACTGGAGATGGTAGTAGCAGTGCTGGAGCAGCAATAGTTCAACACAGCAGGAGACTGAGAGCAAACTGAAGTAACGGAGGTAACCCGTAGTAACAGCTGATGAGTCACAGGTGTAGTATCAGCTCTGAGTGGTCGCGATGAGAGAACTGAAGCTGTCGCGATAAAGTACACTGGAGATGGTAGTAACAGTGCTGGAGCAGCAATAGTTCAACACAGCAGGAGACAGAGCAGACTGGAACACAGGCAAACCACGAGGAGAACAGGAACCAGAACCACAGGCTACAGGAAGTGACCTTGAAGAACAGGCATCAGACAGGTGGATCCAGGAGGTTTAAATAGTGCTCCAGAAGTGCTTAGCCAATGAAAAAGAGGGAGGAGGTCCTGAAGTGCAATAGGCTTGCACCTGCACAGATCTGAATATAGCTGAATGAATGAAGTTAGTCTGATGCTGGAATATGGCAGTTTCCAGATAAATGAAATGCGGGTAACGGGACAGGTACTACTTGCGGGACTGAAGCTTTCCAGTACCCCCCCTTTAATAGTGGCCACTG
The DNA here is from genome assembly GCF_038048845.1 of Mixophyes fleayi. Taxonomy (NCBI): domain Eukaryota; kingdom Metazoa; phylum Chordata; class Amphibia; order Anura; family Limnodynastidae; genus Mixophyes; species Mixophyes fleayi. The sequence continues at coordinate 65,090,034 of NC_134410.1, read as the reverse complement.
GACGCTTAGACAAAGTCTTCCGTGGAAACTGAGCATGGAACTTTCGGAGCAGAGCTGGAGCATGGATGTTGGAAGCGTTGACCCAAGAGCGTTCTTCGGGGCCAAAGCCCTTCTAATCTACCAAGTATTTGGTGGTACCTCTGGAAACCTTGGAATACAGGATCTGTGTGATTTCAAATTTTTGTTGCTGAGAAAATTTGGGAACAACAGAAGTGGAAACTGGAAAGGAGAACCTGTTGATGATGAGTGGTTTGAGAAGAGAAACATGGAATGAGTCAGCGATATGAAGGGAAGCGGGCAGCTGAAGTTTATATGATATTGGATTGATGACCCGAAGTATTTTATAGGGTCCAATGAAACGAGGAGCAAACTTCATGGATGGTACTTTGAGACGAATATTTTGTGTCGATAGCCAGACCTTGTCTAACACCTTGAGTGCTGGAACTGCTCGGCGCCTCTTGTCTGCAAAGGTTTTATAGCGTGAGGAGGTCCTTTTAAGATTAGCAACTACTTTGGTCCAAATGGTGGAAAAGCTGCGAATAGTATTTTCAACAGCTGGGACATGGGTGGGTGGGAGAGGAGAAAACCTGGAAAGCAGTGGATGAAGTCCAGTAACAATAAAGAATGGAATAGCAGCAGTAGACTCATGGAAGAGGTTGTTATGTGCAAATTCGGCCCATGGCAGGAGGTCAACCCAATTGTCTTGAGAGGCGGAAGAAAATAATCTGATGAATGGCTCCAGATCCTGATTTACCCTTACAGTTTGGCCATTGGACTGTGGGTGATAAGCTGAGGAAAAATTGAGTTGTATACCAAGGGTTTTACAGAGGGCGCGCCAGAATTTTGAGGTAAATTGTACCCCTCTGTCGGATACAATTTCCATGGGACAACCGTGCAGACGAAAAATTTATTTTATGAATTGTTAAACAAGAACTGATGAAGACGGCAGACCAGTGAAAGGAACAAAATGAGCCATCTTCGAGAAGCGGTCCACAATGACCCAAATAGTATTACATCCTTTACTGTATGGAAGGTCAGTAACGAAGTCCATACTGATGTGAGTCCAGGGCTTTGTGGGTATGGGCAATAGTTCTAATGGACCCATAGGACTTGCACGAGGACTTTTGTGTTGGGCACATACATTACAAGCTGCTACAAAATCTTTGACATCTGGTCCAATAGAGGGCCACCAGTAAGAGCGAGAAACTAATTCGTAGGTCTTGAGAAACCCCGTGTGTCTGGAGAATCTGGAGGTGTGTCACCAGCGGAGCAGTTTTTTCCGAAGAGAGACAGGAACAAATGTTTTCCCAGGAGGAGGAGAGTTGGTTGTAGTGAGTCCTATTAAACATTTAAGATCCAGGATGGGACGACTGAGAGGAAGGTCAGAGTTCAGATCAGAACTGAAGGCCCTGGAAAGTGCATCTGCTTTTTTATTAAGATGGCCTGGTTTGAAGGTTACGTGGAGGTTGAAACGGGAGAAGAACAGGGACCGAGTCTGGCGAGGGTTGAGCAGACTGTAGATATAACAAATTCTTATGGTCAGTAAAAATAGTGACCACATGCTGAGCTCCCTCCAAAAGGTAACGCCATTCTGACAGAGCCAACTTCATGGTCAACAGCTCCCTGTCTCCAATTGTATAATTCCGTTCTGCTGGTAGAAACTTGGGGCACGAGAGAGAAGTCTGTTAGGAGGATACTTCTGGGTGAGTACCGCTCATACTCCAATGGCAGAAGCATCGACCTCTAGAAAAAAGGGTTGCGAAAGATTGGGTTGTCTGAGGATGGGTGCAGAAGAGAAGGCTAGTTTTAGGAATGTGAATGCCTCCAAGGCCTCCTCCGTCCAGTCCTTGGTATTAGCCCCTTTCTTTTTGAGAGCCGTTATGGGGGCAACAATGGTGGAATACCCCTGGATAAATTGTCTGTAATAGTTCGAGAACCCCAAGAAGCGTTGTACTGCTTTAAGGGTGGCCAGACGTGGCCAATCCAAGATTGCCCAAACCTTCTCAGGGTCCATCTGTAGCCCAGACCCGGAGATGATGTACCCTAAGAATGGCATGGATGAAGCTTCAAATGAGCACTTCTCCAACTTACAGTATAGTCGGTTCTTCCGAAGCTTAGACAAAACCTTATTGACATGTTGGTGATGAGAATGAATATCCTGGGAAAATATGAGGATGTTATCCAGGTAAACAACTACATATGAATAGAGCAGGTCGCTGAAGTTCTCGTTAATGAAGCTTTGGAAGACAGCTGGGGCATTACAAAGTCCGAAGGGCATCACTAAGTATTCGTAATGACCATCACGAGTATTAAAAGCTGTCTTTCATTCATCTCCGGAGCATATGCGGATCAGGTGGTAGGCCCCTCGCAGGTCTAGTTTAGAGAAGATTTTGGCCCCTTTGATACGGTCAAACAATTCGTTAATGAGAGGGATAGGATACCGATTTTTTTACCGTAACAGCATTGAGCCCCCGATAATTAATACAGGGGCGGAGAGATCCATCCTTCTTTTTAACAAAAAAGATACCCGCTCCGGCAGGAGAGACAGGTGGCCTGATGAATCTCCTCTGAAGATTTTCTTTGACGTATACAGACATGGCCAAGGTTTCTGGCTGGGAAAGTGGAAAAACTCTTCCTCTGGGAGGGGTTTTCCCCGGGAGCAATTCTATTGGACAATCCCAAGGGCGGTGTGGGGGGCAAAAGTTCAGCTTGGACCTTGTCAAACACATCCGCGAAGTCTTGAAATTGAGGAGGAAGTCCCGGAAGAAATGTTTTCATGGAAGAAGAAAGAATCTTAATCGGCTTGACTTTAGTTAGATAATTGGACCGACATTGAGATCCCCAGGCCAAAACTTCAGAGGTATTCCAATCCAGACTGGGAGATTGTACACAAAGCCAGGGTAGACCTAGGATAATGGGAGTAGTCGAGTGTGGTAAAACGAAGAATGAGATGATTTCAGAATGCAGAACCCCGACACGGAGAGTAAGAGGCTTGGTTTGATAGTGAACCATACTTCCCGGGAGTTGAGAGCCGTCAATGGCAGTGATGGTTACAGGAGTCTCCAAGGGAACAACTGGAATAGAGCATTGGGATACAAGAGACCAAGAAATAAAATTTTCTGCAGCACCTGAGTCCACCAGTGCTTGGAAGAATTTTTCAGAGGAATCCCATAGTATGGAGACTGTGAGAAGACAAGCAGAGCATGAGGAGGCTTCAAATGTCCCCAGTCTGACCTTACCAGAGCAGTCTAGGGCCTGGTATTTCCCGACCTCCTAGGACAGGAATTCAAGAAGTGACCAGACTCACCACAATAAATACATAAGTTGTTTAAGCGTCTCCTTTCTCTTTCTTTAGGTGTTAACCGAGTTCTCCCAATTTGCATAGGCTCTTCAAGAGTAGGGGAGGTTGAGTGGTGACGAAGAGCAGTTTTGACAGATGAGCGGTTAGGATGTTCCTTCTCAGCTGACCTTTCGTGGAAACGAAGATCCACTTTATTACAAAGTGAGATAATAGCATCCAATGTGGTAGGAAGTTCTTGAGATGCCAGTACATTCTTGATTTTGTCCGATAGGCCTTGCCAAAATGTGGCTACCAAAGCTTCATTATTCCATGACAGTTCTGAGGAGAGTGTACGAAATTCTATAACGTACTGAGCAACTGTGTTGGTACCTTGGCGAAGTCTGAGAATGCTGGCAGATGCTGAGGACACACATCCAGGCTCGTCAAAGATCCGCCGGAAGGTGGCCAGGAACACAAGGTAATTATTGAGCAACGGATCCTCTTGCTCCCATAGGGGAGAGACCCAAGCCAGGGCTTGGCCAGACAATAGAGAAATAATGTAAGCTATTTTGGACCTGTCAGAAGGAAAATTTTGGGGCTGTAATTCGAACTGTATGGAACATTGGTTAATAAAACCACGACAAAGTTTGGGATCCCCATCAAATTTTGCAGGTGTAGGCAGTCTTAATGAAGATGCTACAGCCAGAGGAACGGAGCGCTGATCCTGAGGAGCACTAGCCACCGTTGGGTTAGTAGCCTGTAGGATATCCAGACGACCGGTCAGATTCTGGAAACACTGCAAGAGTTGGTGTTGGATACTATCCTGTTGCTCTATGCGTGAAACCAGATGTTGTAAAAGGTCTCTAGCAGAAGGCTCCATCGCGGGATCAGACATTTGGCCTGTTCTTACTGTCACGGTTGGGTTATGGGAAATTGATCCCTATGCTCTGCTGGACATGGCTTAGCCCACCCACAGGCGCGGAGTCTAACAGGCAGGTGGTTTTCACCAGGAACCCCCGCAAGGAGGTATGGATTTAGCGGCACCAAACCTGCAGGTCGCGGTCCTGTGAGTGGGTTAACAGCAGAACGGTGTGGAGGAGCCAGGTAACACGGGTAGAGACAAATGAGGCACAAGGAGAATAGATGTCCTGTGGTACAACGAGGAAAAGCAGAGGCTGTCACAATGGTGTATCCAATGGTGATTTATAGAGATACTGGAACAGCGGGAGTACAGCACTGGAGTATGCTGAGCACACACGGGAAAGCAGAGGTAGCTGAGGGAGAACAGCCAATGAGTCACCAAGGCAGTTGCGGCTCACAGTGATAGCGGTTAGAGAACTGGGGCTGTCACGATTAAGTACAGTACATCAGAGATGGTATAGAAGTACTAGAGCAGCAATAGTTCAGTACAGCGGGAGACAGAGTAAACTGACGTGGTGAAGGTAATTCGTAGTAACAGCTGATGAGTCACAATAGTAGCAGCGGCTCTGAGTGGTAGCGATGAGAGAACTGAAGCTGTCGCGATGAAGTACACTGGAGATGGTAGTAGCAGTGCTGGAGCAGCAATACTTCAATACAACAGGAGACTGAGAGCAGACTGGAACACAAGCAAACCACGAGGAGAACAGGAACCAGAACCACAGGCTACAGGAAGTGAGCTTGAAGAACAGGCATCAGACAGGTGAATCCAGGAGGTTTAAATAGTGCTCCAGAAGTGCTTAGCCAATGAAAAAGAGGGAGGAGGTCCTGAAGTGCAATAGGCTTGCACCTGCACAAATCTGAATATAGCTGAATGAATGAATGAAGTTAGTCTGATGCTGGAAAATGGCAGTTTCCAGATAAATGAAATGCGGGTAACGGGACAGGTACTACTTTCGGGACCGAAGCGTTACATTTACATTGTCGGAATAGGTTAATGGTATGCTAAACACAGTACTTGGCAGAGGATTAATACTTTGGGTGGCAGATGTATTTGTGTATACATATTTGTGTGGTGGCCGGGGGAAGAGAGGTGGTTTACTTAATTCACCAAAAAATATTATGGCCATCATGGTTGAAAATTATGAAATGGATAACTAGCTATTGGTAAAATGGCATGTGGTTAATCATGGTTTTTGGTCAACTACAATGTGTCTCAAAAAGAATACAATTAGGAAAAAGGTTTAATGTCAATACTTACATTCTACCATCTCCTCCTCCAACACCGCCTGTGTGGCAGTTACAGGAGCCTCAGCCACCTCCTCCTCCAGGGCCACCTCCTCCATCTCTGCCTCCTTCTCCGCAACCTCCACCTCTGCCTCGTCCTCCACCTAAGCCTCGTCCTCTTCCTCCACCTCTGCCTCCTCCTCCACCTCCACAACCTGCACCTCCGCCACCTCCTCCGGCATGCGTCCCGGCATTGCTGGAAGCCAGGCGCATGCGCGCAATTAGGCAGTGTGTGGGCTGATTAATGAAGGGGGCTTGGTCCATTTATTAGTGACTCCTGTGGGCGTTTTCAGAGCTAGGCTCTTATTGGTGGGCACCAGTATTTAAGGCAGTGAGGTCTGCAGCCTCACTGCTGGTTATAGCTTTTCTGTTACAGTCCTGCTTGCTCCTAGTTCCTGTCCCTGGAAACTCTGTTGGATTTCCCGTGTATGACCCCTTGCTTGGATTTGGACCCTGCCTGTTTGCTCGTGACCCTGACCTTTCTTGCCTGTATCTTGCTACCGTGCCTGTGACCTCTGACCTCGGCTTGTTTATTAGACTCGCTGTCTGCTGCCGGCCCTCGACCCTTGCCTGGACTTCTGTCCGCTTTCCTGGGTTCTCCTCAGCCGGTACACATTTCATGACCCTCTGTTAGTCTGCAGCCAAGTCTGTCCCCACCACTAGGGGCTCCAGTGAACACCAGGCTTTCGGAGCAGACTCCGGGTTTTGGTCGACGCCTCTGATGTTGGTGCTAGCGCTATACTGTCTCAGAAGGACTCCCATACTCACCGTCTGCACCCATGTGCCTACTTCTCCCGTAAGTTCTCTTCAGCCGAAGCCAATTACGATGTGGGTAATAGGGGACTACTGGCAATTAAATTGGCCTTTTAAGAGTGGCGACATTGGCTGGAGGGTGCTATACATCAAGTCTCCGTTATTACAGACCATAAGAATTTACAATACATACAATCGGCCAAACGTCTGAATCCCAGACAGGCCCGCTGGTCGTTGTTCTTCACTCGTTTTAATTTTGTGATCACCTACCGACCAGGTACTAATAATGTTCGGGCTGATGCCCTTTCCAGAAGCTTCTTGGCACATCATGTTCCAGTTACTATTCCGGAGCCCATCATTCCTTCTTCCATAATTCATGGTGGACTAACCCAAGACTTGAGCACCACACTTCAAAGGTTTCAAAGACTAGCTCCTGATAATACTCCAGAAGGATGTTTATTTGTTCCTGTTCATTTAAGAAAGGCAGTGCTTGCAGAAGCACATAACAGTAAGACTGCTGGACATCCTGGAATTCAGAAGACGTCGGAAATCCTCTCCCGTACGGTCTGGTGGCCGTCATTGTCCGCTGATTTTAAGAGTTATGTCCTCTCTTGTGAGAGTTGTGCCAGGAATAAAGTCCCCAGGAGTCGTCCTGCAGGCCAGTTGGTTCCATTGCCTATCCCTGCAAGATCCTGGACACACTTGTCAATGGACTTTATAGTCGACCTGCCACTCTCTGCAGGACATAACACCATATGGGTGGTGGTTGACCGCTTCAGTAAAATGTCACACTCATACCGTTACCCAGGCTCCCTAGTGCTCGGGATTTGGCTATCCTGTTCATATTCCGTCTCCATGGACTTCCTACTAATATCGTGTCGGATCGTGGTTCTCAGTTTATAGCACAGTTCTGGAGATCCTTTTGTAACCTTCCTGGAATCAAAGTCAGTGTTTAATTCGCATACCACCCTCAGTCTAATGGGCAAACTGAGAGGGTTAACCAGTCTTTAGAGCAGTTCCTGCGATGTTACATTTCTGAATTCCACGACAACTGGTCCTGCTTGTTACCCTGGGCATAGTTTGCCTATAACAATTCATGTCATTCATCCACTCAAATTTCTCCATTCTACTGTAATTTTGGTTTTCATCCTAGGTGCAATTCCTTGTATTCCCTCAAATCCGCTGGTATTCCAGAGATTTGTTCTACAGCTGCTGATCTTAAGGTCATCTGGAAAAAAGTGCAATCCTCTTTAGGACGGGCCTCATTCTCTGTGGAAAAAAATTTGGCTCGCCACCGTACCACCTGCTCCTTCAAAGTGGGCCAGAAAGTGTGGCTTTCTACACGAAATATTAGTCTCAGACAGCCCTGCAGGAAATTGGGCCTTAAATTCATCGGTCTATTTCTCATTGTCAAGCAGATTAATTCCGTAGCATTTAGGTTGAAGATTCCTGGGTCATTGAGGATCCCCAACACATTCCATTGCTCCCTGCTTAAACCTGTGCTTTACCCAAGTCAATCCCAGCATCCAACCGCTGCCAGATGCACCTGCGCACCATCTGGTACACCAGCAGTTTCATCTCATTAGAAATGTATCAGCCTGCAGGCATACTGTGCATGCCCTCGGCCAGCACCCTCAGCTATCTCCTCGCAAATGTACTGGACCTCATTTTGTATTTCTCTCTCCACAATCTACTCTCCAATACTCTGTGAATGCTTCGCAGAGCACGTGTTGGCGAGCTCACGTCACTCATGGATCTTCTCTACACCTGTGTGCAAAATGGCTGCCTGTCATTCATTCATCGTATCCAACCAAAGGGAGGATGGATCGATGGGAATGTACTCCGCTATTCGCAATTACAGGCACTTGATAACAGGAATCTGTAATTGCAAGCACCTGATAACAGGCACTAGATTTATAAGTGTGCAGGGCCATCTTCACAACATTATGGGCCCCCGGGCAAAGCAGTGCACCGGGGCCCCTACATATATATATATATATATATATATATATATATATATATATATATATATATATGAGAGAGATATAGATATAGATATATAGAGGTACATAGATGTACTTGCTCAGTGACCCTTGAAGGTTTTTTTTGCAGGTTTTTTCTTTTGCAAGATTATTTATTCTAATTAAGAGCCCTGCCTGTGGGGCCCCCTTGCCCGTGGGGCCCCCAGGCACCTGCCCATCGTGCTCAATGGAAAAGATGGCCCTGTAAGTGAGGTAGTTCTTGTCCTAGCTGAGTTGTAAATGTATGTCTAGAAATTAAATGTTAAGTTTTGTTGTCACTACCAGAAAAAGCAGACAGTAATTTACTTATGTTTTAAATTAAAGGCACAAATTTCAAACCATTAATTTGTTATATGGTTTTGCTAAGGTTCAAAGTGACACATTTATTGGACCATAATTTGCCTCAGGAATCTGGTCCTCCTATCCTCACAAACTTACTGAAGATTCACATTTTAGGCAACACAGTGGGTATAGTGGTGTTATTGACAGTGAGTGAGATTGCAGGCCAGTTTGTGACTCTGGCATGAGGGACAATAATGAACCCTGTATAGAACATGATTTGCTTTAGGTATCGTTGTGACATCCATGATGCGAATGCAGAAAGACTGGTTTACAACAGATAGTACTGAAAGAAATAGGTCAGGGAAAGCAATGTACATTTGGGTGTCTTCAGCATGGTGGTGGTATTGGAGGCCAAATGAGAAAAATATTATACCCAAAGACAAGAGATGTACAATATTAAAGTACAATATTTAGGGAAAAAAGTAGCCTTGTGAGACCTCAATAGAGAGTGAGAGTGGAGGGGAGAATGTGCCAGAGTTGAATACACTTCAGGAGCGGTTTGAGAGATAGGAAGTGAACTAGGAGAGAACTGTGTCACGATGGACAATGGAGTGAAGGGCGTGTAGCAAAAGAGGGTGTGCAACAGTATCCAAAGCAGCAGAGAGTTATAGGAGAATGAGTTTTGAGAAATTACAAATATTTATATTAATAAACACCTTATCATTAATCAAATTAAACACAAATTAAAAATAAACTGTACATATAAAATCCTTTAATAAAAAAACAACAAAAAACAAACACATGGATGTTGGTTTTATCCCATGGTTAGAGGTGATGCAAGGCAGGTCATGCAGGAACCCATAATGGCTGTCTGCTTTATCTGTTTAAAATATTAGAGAAAAAGAGATCTTAGGCCATTTTTAAATAAAATATCACTTGACTGTGTGTACTTTGTACACACCTGTACTTTCCAGCTGTAAAACCCACAATTTCGGATCCCTTAACTGTAACGCAGCTCCCCCAATAACCTAAAATGACAGGCATTGTTAGTCCTGATCCTCCTCCATGAAATGATCCTTAACACAACTCCTTTGTGCTCCAGCTGACAGATGGTCATAAGGTCTATGGGAATTAAATACACACATTTAACTATTTTCTAAAATGGGGTCTGTTTCTCACTTATTGTCAGAATGAAAGATAATGTAAGGTATCTCCATTAGAACATATTGACAAATCATTGCCTTCAAATCAATAAACAGACACAACACTTACTTTTATGTACTTTACCTGGGTAGAAAAAAAATTAACATAGTGAGTCAGATATATGATTTACACAGACTATGCTTGATTACGGATTATTTTTCAGATGAGGCTGACATCTCCCAGCTAAGGCCTGGTAGTAAATCAATGAAAGCCTTTAGTTTGGTCTTTTTTCAGCTAAGCTTTAACAGTCAAGCTTCAACATTATTTTTATAAGTGCTATGACTAGAAAACGCACATCTGATAATCTCAGCAGGGGCAGAGGCAGCCCTTACAGCCCGATTAGAAAATATTTTCAGATTTCAAAAGTAAGCAATTTTTTTATCAGTCAAAACTGTCTGGTGCATGCATTTGTATATGTTTTGAAAAATGAAACATGCCTTTACTCTCATCACCAAACAATTGTATTTTTAGGATCTTAGAGAATTTAAAAAGTGTGATATAAACCTGTGAAAGGGGGAGCTGCTGTGTGCTCGCGCGCACATGAACATAGTACAACTGCGCATACGTGACTTGTGCATGCGCAGTACCTACAGTGCACGCGCCGATATCGGCGGTGCATGCGCAGTTACATAGCAGAACTCCACTGTGTGTGCCGACTCAACACACATACACAGTGGGGAGAACCGCCAGGGGTGATGACATCACCCCTGGACACAAACATCCACGTGTGTCGTGAATTACCACACACATGTTGCTGCTGGGGAGGCTGGGTGTTTCCAGGTCTGGACTATAAAAGCCAGACCCGGGACTCCCCCTCGGTCTCTTACTGCCTGCCCCCTGGACAATGAGCATTATACTACACTGCACTGCACTACACAAGGGACACACTACACTACAGAAAATATACATATTATACTGCACTACAGGAAAGATATATAGGGATACACTGCGCTACAGAAAATACATTAGTCTACAGAAAAATTACACTAAGCTACAGGAAATGATTCTATACCACAGGAACGTTCACTACATTGCAGATAAAGAATTGGATCCAGGATACAAGGATTTGATAAGTATCATTGATTATATATATAAAGACAAGTTAACCCGTGCATGATACTCATGCATTCTAGAAAATGTTTGTTCCCCGGGGGGATGTTAGGCCGGGGCAATTTAGGCCCCGCCCCCTTTCCGACTTCTGATGCTGCCGGGGGCTGCACAGTATGTGCAGGTCCGCTCGGCAGTGACAGGCAGGCACAGTGTGCTGCCCGGCCGCTCTGATTGTGTTTAAAACACAATCAGAGCAGCCGGGCAGCACACTGTCACTGCCAAACGGACCTGCACATACTGTGCAGCCGTCGGCAGCAAACCCCTACTAGGGAGGGAAGGGCGATTGCCCCGATCGCACCCCCCTGGATCCGCCAATGTATACATGTGTGTTCATGAGGTAAAATTACCTCACGAAAATGAGTTTGACCCCTCAACTTGTCAATAATGTCAGTATACCAAATTTCAGCCCTTTTTGAGGGTTTTTTTCCCGCACACACTAAGAATTTAGTAGGTCAGTTAACCCGTGCATGATACTCATGCATTCTAGTCAAATCAAGCTACTTAAGGTGTTAAAAACTCCCCACTGTCACCCCCGGAAACCACCAACCACTCCCAACTGTCACTTCTTCAAGAAATATATATATATATATATTTTAAATCTTTATAAACACTTTTAACAATTAACAAATTAAATTAACAAATTAAAAACATATTAGTATACCAAATTTCAGCCCTTTCTGAATTTTTTTTCCACACACACTAAGAATTTAGTAGGTCAGTGTATAACTCTGCCCAGCAGGTGGCGCTGCAGCTTGGTTTTATTTTTTCCACACACAGACAGACTAACACACGCCACTAGACATTTATATTATAGATATATGTGTGTTTGCAATATAGATTTAACTATTTTTATACATATGACTGTGGCTATTGTCTGCTATCTGTGATAGTTAAATCAATATTATAAATACTAATTCTTATCAAAGATACATATGTAAAGCAAGGATAGTGTAAGGAAAAAGGTGGTGAATACTAGGGTTAATTTTATATTGATATACTATGTTATGTTGAACAACGTTATGATATATGTGTGAACTGTGAATGCAAGCTTTTCTGTGTTAACAGTAAAATACTATGATTTAAATACATACATATGTTGTGAGTATTGGTTATTTATAATGGATATATACTGAGAAGTACTACTGAGATACAGTGGTTATTGGATAAATAATTCTGTAAAGCTTAAGTGTTATTTAGTGTGATCAAAAGACTGAGTAAGGCAACATTGTGTAAGAAAAAGTGCATAAAAGTGCGAGTTTTATAACGAGTGTATCTGAGAACAGAATAAGAGGATAGCGTGCGCATGTGAGGCGCAACCACAGGTACTTTTACAAAACCATATTAGAAAAATATTTTACCTTGCAAATCAGTCTGGAGCCTAAAGCCTGTCTCCAGTTTCAGGAGGGCTGGGGATCTGTTGGATAAACATGCAACATGGGGAAGTGCAAAAAAACATAAGAATCATCTTAATAGATATTAGATTGAAAAGTTTCACAACACCCCCCCCCCCCCCCAAACAAAGAAAAACAGGTTAAAATTGATAACATTAACAATATACATGTTACAATACAAATTACATGTGAAAATAGAGATGCACTGTTATTGTGGAACTTAAAATATCTTACAAACACAAACTTTTAAAGAGATAAAAAGTAAGAGAACAAAATAACTCTCAATACAAATAACAGTCCACTATACAAATCCACACCAGTAAACTCCACCATAGACTCCTAGCCAACTTCAAGTTTGCATGAAGCAGTCTTTTATAGTGGATTGTAACGAGACAAGTACCGTATATGCAGGTGTATGGCCCACTGTGGTATCAGATGACAAGATCTGATGCTGGGTGTATGCAACTCTGTTTACGGTAGAGATTTTCACTGACCCCCGCGTTTTTGGTTTTGGATCTGGATTAACTTTGTGTTTTGGTCTTGGCAAAACCGCCCTTGCGTGTTTTGGTTTTGGATCCCGATTTTTTTTTTCTTTCTAAAATCCCGATTTTTTTTTTTTTGCTAAAATCACATAATTTAGCTCTTTTTTTATTCCTACATTATTATTAACCTCAATAACATTAATTTCCAATCATTTCCAGTCAATTTTTGTCAAGTGACAAGAACACTGCTACCCCTATTTCTGTGTGAGCAATGTCACTGGAGAGTAACAAGACCACTGCTACCCTTGTTTCTGTGTGAGCAATGGCGCTGGATCTCCTAGGAAGGGAGGTACTTATGGAATACAAAACCCGCGAGATCCAGCAACGCAACGTTGACGGTTTGCCTCGATTCAGATCCGAGGATGCGCGAAAGTAACAAGCCGGCTCGCGAGCCTACTCGCATTCCCTAAGTTCGGGTGGGCTGTATTCAGAAAACTGAGCATTTCTAGTTTACGAGTATCTGTTGTTTAATTTTATACTGATTAAAATATATTTGCGTCTATTTCTGATTGCAAGTTATTCTGAGATGCATTTGCATAGACATTCTTATTTTTATTTTTTTTAAAAGAAACATGATCCTTCATGTCAGTTACTAAGGTGTGTGCAATAGTTCATTTAATTATGCTCATTAACACTTTAGACTGTCACTAGTGCCTGTCTTTTGTTATATATTTGTTTCCATCTAAACTATGCCTTAGTGGTTAGACAATCCAGCTTCCAATAGTAGGGTCATGAGTTTGAATCCTGAGTCATGCCTTTATCTGTCTGGACTTTGTATATCCCCATGTTTCTATGGGTTTACTCCAATGTGTCACTTATAGAAGAGTACGCTAGTATATCTTTTGGTGTTTGCTCTGTTTAGAGAGTATTGGATCGTCTATGTGTATATATATATATATATATATATATATATATATATATATATATATGATTGTGAATTATTAGCCATTGAATTTGCATCCACATTTATATCCAATACAAAATTACAGCTGACACATTCTTCATGCCGGAGAACAAGAGAATGTGTGTGTAATTCTTTATTGTTTATCCTTAAACCTTCATGTTGCTAGTAGTGCCTGTGTTGTGTTGTATGTTTTTTAGGAGCATTATTAACTTGGTTTACGGTTTATGTACTCACATTTTATTTTACCTAATAGGACTTTCAGACATGGTGTGTCGAAGTCAGCAAATTGGATAAAGTCATTTCAATTAAAGTCTAGCAAACTTGGTTGTCTTTGTCTGAAAAGATGCGTACGGTACGCTATGACGTACAAGGGCACGCTACGGCGTGAAAGGGCGTACGCATCCACTACACGTGGCAGCAACAGTAATCGGTCTTTTACCGTACATTCGCACAAACACGCATACTTATAAAATAGTACACATTAATGGTAGTTGCAACACATAGTCAGTTATGTCGAAATATAGTAGTATTTATATGTTATATCAGAGTTACATGCATATTAGTGAAATACACGGAATGGGTTAAAGGAATAACATCATGAGTGGTATCATAATGAACCTTATTACATATCCTACTGTTTGGTTCACTCTGCGAGGGAATCGCAGAGTGCATACGCAAGTTATGAATGATAGGGAATTATGAACTACTTAAGACTAAGGAATCCGGGCGGGAAGAGCAGAGCATACCCCCTGCAGAGATGACCCCCTCCTTTGGATTCCTTAGGATGAACCAGCCAATGATTGACGACCCCTTGGACATTCCTGAGACCCGGACCAATAGATGCAAGCTATACCATCTTCATTGTATTACTGTATTTGATTGTGTATATAAGTAGCAGCTTGTGATCCAGAGTGCAGACATCTTGTCCCCAGACTTCAGGATTGAATGACTGCACTGGATCCAGAGCGCCTGCGATAAGTAACGGCTGTATTTACTATTACTTCGCTTGAGCATATTTTTCCACTTATTGCGAATAAATCTTTGTGCTTTGGAAACACAAATCGAGGTTCGACAATCGTTATTGGTTAGCGACAATACGCACAGTACAATTGGGGGCTCGTGAGCTTTGGAGGTTTCGTTGCCGATGATACGCAAGACCAACGGATTTCGGTTCCTCAACAAAGGGTGGAGACGCGTCATAAACGGGTAAGAACGCATGGTGTTCAAAACCTTTAATTTTACTCTGTGTTGCGAAACCGAATGTCCGTTTTGCATTATCTAGGGCACGCTAACTAGAACCTAGGGACAAAAGAGAAAACTGTTTCTTTTTTCTGTCATTGTGCGTTTTAACTGTATTGCATTGTTTAGCGTATGTGTACTTCCTGCTGTGCGTACGCGAACTTCCGGTAAACTTGCCACGTGGTTAAACAATTGTTTTGATAGTTATTATACATGCATAGTATAATTACTTGTGAAAGCCTCTGAGACATTATTACTATTGTTGGGAACTTTTGATTTTCTGCGCAGAAAAGGTGTATAGTGTGTGATGTTGTAACGTAGATACACTGTTTTATTGTTGAGGTGCTCAGTTGCTGTCTGACGAGGCGGATTGCCCAACTGAAGGACGGTATACAGGGCAGGTATACCGAATGCGAAAACTGGGTTTTCGCAAAGCGCTACCAATAGATCGCAAGGTTTGCTAATAATTAGTATTGGTAGGCAGTGCGATCCGGTCGCACCGTTAGTGCGAATTGGTGAAGCAGCTAGGAGGAATTATACTGGAAAGGCAGGTTGATTGTATCGACTTTGCGCTCCCAGCGATAATAAACTCAGCAGATTTTTGTGGTTGAGCCAGGGTATCGAGGAGCTGATAGCCCTTGGGGCCCACAGTGATATTTCTGTATTAGGGACCCTCGCCAGGGGCGAGATAAGCGAGTGAGCGCGGCTAAAGGAAATACGTTCACCGAGGATTATAGATCTCTAGCGGTGAGTATAGCAACAGAGTTGAAATTATTAGGTGGAAAGAACAGAGCATTGAGGTGTGTCTGTATTTCACATTTGGCCGGAAGGAACAGAGCATTGCGGTGTGTCTGTGTTCCGGGTAGAAGGTATATTGTTCAACATGGGTGCTAAGCATACGCTAGAGATGGTCAGTGTACTGCCTAAGGAAGGCCCTATTTGTTCAGTGAGGTTTCTCATGTGTAAGAAATATGGTGCATATGCAACTGTGTATTGTGACACGTGGGTCGAGATGACCAAAGATTGTGATAGGCCTTTCCCAACAATAGGGAGTTTTAATGCAGAGGTACTGAATACTGTAAAAGATAAAATATGGTTGATCAAGTCAACGAAAAAGAGAAATAGACATAATGATTGTTTAAAATTATGGCAAATGGAAGGTAACACGTGGCAGAGTGTCACTCACCGTACTGTGAGTGCCTCTTCCCGGACATTTAGGAGCCGTGGCCGTCCTCCATCCTGGGGGTCTGCGCATGCGCAGCCCTTTCCTATACTTCAGTGTATGTCCCTTTGGCTCAATTGGCAGATCAGGCAACACTCCCTATGTTGGGCACCTGTGGTCAGCGCCACGTTGCCTGGTCTTGGAGTCTCATTCCCTATGAGTCTCTGAAGGTGTTCCTGTATTCCTCGTGTTTTCAGCGCTGCTGATTCCTGTGGTTTCCAAACCACTTCTACCTCTGTGGTTTCCAAACCACTTCTACTACTGTGGTTCCCATACCACTTCTACCATCAACTGTATCATCGTGACTGTTTGCTGATTCCTATCCGCTGCCACCGTGCACTACAGTCCTCTAATCCACATCACGCTATTATATTTCACTGTGACTGTTTGCTGGTTCCTACCCGCTGCCTCCGTGCACTCCAACCTTTACTTTACATCCACTCACCTGTTCCTCATCAAGTCCGTGAGCTGATTCCTATCCGCTGCCTCCGTGCACTACAGCCTCCAGCCTACAACTCGCCTGTGTTCATTATCGTGACTGTTAGCTGATGTCTATCCGCTGCTTCCGTGCACTACAGCCTCCAGCCTACAACTCGCCTGTGTTCATCATCGTGACTGTTAGCTGATGTCTATCCGCTGCTTCCGTGCACTACAGCCTCCAGCCTACAACTCGCCTGTGTTCATCATCGTGACAAGTTAGCTGATTCCTATCCGCTGCCCCTGTGCACTGCAGTCTCTTCTCAGCTCTCCTGTGTTTCCTCGAGACTGCTGCTCTCATTGCCATTCGCTACTCTCCGTGATCAACAGCTCCTGGTCTACTCTGCTCTCCCGTGTTCCATCGCTACTGACACCTATTGGTTGCTACTTGTTACCTCCGTGTACCGCAGAGCCCTGCTGCTGCTGACCGCGCTATCACCCATCTACTGCTGACCCGCTCTCCACACCTTCACGTGTCCCACTGGTCTACCCTCCTGTCAGCATTGGATTTATATCTCATCAACTACTCCTCTGCTGGATCATCTCCATTCTCCTGGGTCCTCCTTGAGTCCAGTTCCACGTGTTACTGATTCCTGTGGATTCGTGTCCCTGTTGGTCTACTTATCTGTGCGCTGCACCTACTAGACCGCTGTCTCATCTATCCTGGGACTTCTCATCCAGCCGGCCTCCTGCCGCTCAGGTATCGCTGCACTCCTATCTGACTGCCTGCTTCTGAACCACGGTATGCATACTTCTCATTGACTGTGCTGGTGTATTGCATATCTTGCTGGACAGTGTTGGTTCTCCTCTGGAGTCTGCTATCCGCTGAGTCTATTGCCATCATTGACTGTGTTAACTTGTGCTGGACTACTTCAAGAGACTTTCTATATTTGCAGACCTGTTCAGTCATTTATATATATTGTGCATGTTACTGTGGATCGTGTATAAGGTGCCTGTGTATATCCTGTGTTGCAGTCTCCCCCCGTGCACCTCCTCACATATATATTCAGTGGTACAACTTGCTGGTAGCAGACCACTGATCCCTGTTTCCAGTATCACCTGTTCCAGTATCCTCTCACATAGCAGTGGTACAACTTGCTATCGCAGACCACTGACTCCCCGGATACCTCCACTTGGATTCCATTCCTTCACTCAGACAGCGGTACCACTTGCTATCCGCAGACCGCTGACTCTCATCACCTCCTCGTTTCTGTTGGACATTCCTCCTCACTATAGCAGTGGTACAACTTGCTATCGCAGACCACTGACTACCTTCACGTGTCCTTGTCCTACAGTTCCTCGTGTACTATTACCTCCATATTACCAGTGCTGCTAGTCATAGACTTTCCTGAGCATCTCATCATCTGCTGTTTCCTGTTCCGTGATCACCCAGCTACCAGAGTACCCTATTACCATCTACATTGCTCTGGTAAGCCTACCACCTGGTGATCCCTGGGTAAAGACTCCTAGTGCCCGTGACAGTAAGATCAGGCCATGACAGACCCAGATACGGAACCTACAGCCAAAGAGATGCTGCAGCATCTGGTCAGCCGTGTGGAGCAACAGGATGTCCGCCAACAGCTGTTACTTCAGTGTTATCAATCGTTAACCTCCCAAGGAACATCTGGACAGACTGTGACAGCTACTACTGAGGCTCCTGTGCTTTCCTCCGTTTCCCCAGTGCCATCCCAGGTGTCTACAGCTTCTACGCTTCACCTGCCTACTCCGTCAAAGTACGATGGGGACCCCAAAACTTGTAGGGGTTTCCTTAACCAATGTTCAGTCCATTTTGAGCTCCAACCTCAAAATTTTTCTACCCATCGTTCCAGAGTGGCTTATCTTATCTCTTTGTTTTCTGGACAAGCCCTGGCTTGGGCCTCCCCTCTGTGGGAAAGAAACGACCCAATATTGCAAGATAGTGCCAAATTCATTTCTACATTCCGAAGTGTGTTCGATGAACCAGGTCGTGTGACCTCCGCTGCTTCCAGCATCCTCCGTCTGCGACAAGGATCTCATACAGTAGGACAGTACGTCATTCAATTTAGGATCTTAGCCTCTGAACTTCAGTGGAACACTGAAGCCCTAGTTGCCGCCTTCTGGCAGGGGCTCTCCGATAAAATTAAAGATGCACTGACTACCCAGGAGCTTCCTTCGTCACTTGAAGATCTGATCTCTCTTTGCCATCGTGTTGATATGAGATTTCGTGAAAGAGAGGCTGAGAAAACAACTTCTGCTAAAGCACCTCTTCGTTCTAACCCTCAATTTCGTCCAGTTTCACCCTCTGTGATTCCCATGGAGATAGGACGTTCCAAATTATCTTCAGAGGAGAGGAAACGAAGAGTAAAGAATAGACTCTGTATCTATTGTGCTGATTCCACTCATATGCTCAGCTCTTGCCCTAAGAGATCGGGAAATGCCAGGCCCTAACTAGTTCTGGAGAGGTGAAGTTAGGGTCCCTGGAGTCCTCTCCATCTTCCATGAAATCTAAAGTCTGCGCCTTTGATGTTACAATTTCCTGTGCTACCAAAACCTTTGAGTCACAGGCATTGATTGATTCCGGAGCAGCAGGAAATTTTATCTCCAAATCATTAGTAAATCAATGGTCCCTACCAGTGATTACCTTAAAAACACCCATTACTGTGACGGCTATAGATGGATCACGTCTCATCAACGGTCTCATCACCCAGAGTACGTCTCCAGTAACCCTTCTGATTGGTGCCCTGCATCATGAAGAAATATCGTTTTTAATCCTCCCTGTTACGACTAGTCCAATTGTCTTAGGCCTTCCATGGCTTCAGTGTCACTCTCCCCAGATTGACTGGCGCACCCCTCAAGTCACGTCTTGGGGGTCTGAATGTCACCATCGTTGCCTTTCCCAAGTCATTCCTCTCAAAGTACAGCAATCTTCCATCTCATCTACCTCACCGGGACTCCCTCCTCAATATGCTTCATTTACTGATGTTTTTGATAAAGCTCAGTCTGAACGTCTTCCTCCTCATCGTTCTTGGGATTGTCCGATCGATCTTCTACCTGGCAAGACTCCCCCCAGGGGCCGGGTCTATCCACTCTCGTTACCTGAAACTCAAGCTACATCTGAATATATACGGGAGAACCTCCAGCGTGGGTTTATTCGACCTTCCACCTCTCCCGCTGGAGCTGGGTTCTTCTTCGTTAAAAAGAAGGATGGATCTTTACGCCCTTGCATAGATTTTCGTGGACTCAATGCCATTACTATCAAGAATCGGTATCCCATTCCGCTGATCACTGAGCTATTCGATCGCATCAAGGGAGCCCGTATCTTTACTAAGTTGGATCTTCGTGGTGCTTACAATTTAATCAGAATCCGTTCCGGTGACGAATGGAAGACAGCGTTTAACACCAGAGACGGGCATTACGAATATCTGGTAATGCCTTTCGGGCTGTGTAATGCCCCCGCTGTTTTTCAAGGTTTCATCAATGAGATCTTCCGGGACTTATTATATGTATGTGTCGTCGTCTACCTGGACGACATTTTGATCTTTTCACAGGACCTGCCTTCTCACCACCAACATGTGGCAGAAGTCCTTTCCAGGCTACGGAAAAATTCATTGTTTTGTAAATTAGAAAAATGTTCATTCGAATTACCCCAGATTCCATTCTTGGGGTATATAGTTTCCGGAGTTGGCCTGAAGATGGATCCAGACAAGGTGAATGCTGTACTACATTGGCCCCAGCCAACTACTCTTCGTGCTATCCAGCGTTTTTTAGGTTTTGCCAATTACTATAGACGCTTTATTCAAGACTTTTCTTCCATTGCATCTCCTATTGTGGCCCTGACTAGGAAGGGGGCTAATCCTAAGCAATGGTCACCGGAGGCTCTTCAAGCCTTTCAAACACTAAAAGAGTCCTTCTCTTCGGCTCCAATCCTTCGACAGCCTGATGTGACACTCCCCTTCTTCCTGGAAGTAGATGCCTCTAATGTGGGCTTAGGAGCTATTCTCTCTCAACGCTCGGAACAGCAAAAATTCCATCCTTGTGCCTTCTATTCTCGGGGCTCCTGCCCGCAGAGAAGAATTATACTATCGGGGACAAGGAGTTACTAGCTATCAAAGCTGCATTAGAGGAATGGAGATACTTATTGGAGGGAGCTCGCCATCCGGTGACGATCTTCACGGATCATAAGAACTTGTCATATCTCCAGTCTGCCCAATGCTTGAACCCTCGTCAAGCAAGATGGTCTCTTTTCTTTTCCCGTTTTGAATTAATAATAACCTTCAAACCAGCTGCCAAGAACAAAAAAGCTGACGCTTTATCTAGAGCCTTTGTGACGTCCTCTGATATAGAAGAGGTTTCCAACCATACCATTCTAGACCCCAAATGTATCTCACTGGCTGCTTCATCCACCAAAACGCTACCATTTGGGAAGACCCTCGTGCCTCCTACTCTAAGGAGGAAAATCCTTTCGTGGTTCCATGCCTCTCGTTTTTCTGGACACGCCGGTGAACACAAGACCTTTGAGATTCTCTCTCGAAGTTACTGGTGGCCCTCAATGAGGAGAGACGTCAAAGAGTTCATTGCTTCCTGTGAGCTATGTTCCCAGTTCAAATCCTCCCGCAGAACTCCAGCAGGGTTGCTGCGACCACTACCCATTCCGTCCAAACCGTGGACCCATATTAGTATGGATTTCGTTACTGACTTACCACCTAGTAAGAATCATAACACTATTTGGGTGGTGGTGGACAGATTTTCGAAGATGGCTCATTTCATTCCTCTATCTGGGTTGCCTTCCTCGTCTACTCTGGCTGAACATTTCATTAAAGAGATCTTCCGTATCCATGGATGTCCTTCTGAGATTGTGTCGGATAGAGGAGTACAATTCGTTTCCAGATTCTGGCGAGCCCTTTGTAAAACCTTGGGCATACGATTAGCACTCTCATCTTCTTACCATCCGCAATCTAACGGACAAACTGAACGTGTCAATCAAGATCTTGAGACTTTTATAAGGATGTTCTCTTCAGCCAATCAAGACAACTGGGTAGAGTTGCTTCCTTGGGCTGAATTCGCCCATAACAACATGTACCATGAGTCATCATCCAAAACTCCATTTTTTGTGGTCTACGGTCACCATCCGTCTTTTCCGGAATTTCCTGCCCTCCCGCCCACCCAAGTTCCTGCGGTGGAGATTGCTTGTCAGACCTTTAAAAATATCTGGTCTCAGGTCAAAACCTGTTTAAAGAAGACATCTATCAAATATAAATCTTTCGCAGATAAGAAGAGGCGGGCTATTCCACCACTAAAAATTGGAGATCGTGTCTGGTTATCTACTAAAAACATTCGTTTGAAGGTTCCATCTATGAAATTCGCCCCTCGTTTTATTGGTCCATATAGGATCATTCAAGTAATCAATCCAGTATGTGTGAAACTTCTTCTTCCTAAGAATCTTCGGATTTCTAATGCCTTCCATGTGTCTTTACTCAAACCTCTTATTATCAACCGTTTCTCAAATCCTCCCTCAGCTCCGCAGCCAGTTCAAGTTCATCAGGAGGAGGATTTTGAGATTACTGAGGTACTAGACGCAAAAATTTCGCGAGGAGTCCTCCGTTTCCTCGTTCATTGGAAGGGCTTTGGTCCTGAGGAGCGCTCTTGGATCAAAGCTGAAGATCTTAATGCTCCTGCCCTTTTGAAGAAGTTCTACTCCAAAAATCCGGACAAGCCCGGTTCCAGGCGTTCTGTGCCCACCTTTAAAAGGGGGGGTACTGTCACTCACCGTACTGTGAGTGCCTCTTCCCGGACATTTAGGAGCCGTGGCCGTCCTCCATCCTGGGGGTCTGCGCATGCGCAGCCCTTTCCTATACTTCAGTGTATGTCCCTTTGGCTCAATTGGCAGATCAGGCAACACTCCCTATGTTGGGCACCTGTGGTCAGCGCCACGTTGCCTGGTCTTGGAGTCTCATTCCCTATGAGTCTCTGAAGGTGTTCCTGTATTCCTCGTGTTTTCAGCGCTGCTGATTCCTGTGGTTTCCAAACCACTTCTACCTCTGTGGTTTCCAAACCACTTCTACTACTGTGGTTCCCATACCACTTCTACCATCAACTGTATCATCGTGACTGTTTGCTGATTCCTATCCGCTGCCACCGTGCACTACAGTCCTCTAATCCACATCACGCTATTATATTTCACTGTGACTGTTTGCTGGTTCCTACCCGCTGCCTCCGTGCACTCCAACCTTTACTTTACATCCACTCACCTGTTCCTCATCAAGTCCGTGAGCTGATTCCTATCCGCTGCCTCCGTGCACTACAGCCTCCAGCCTACAACTCGCCTGTGTTCATTATCGTGACTGTTAGCTGATGTCTATCCGCTGCTTCCGTGCACTACAGCCTCCAGCCTACAACTCGCCTGTGTTCATCATCGTGACTGTTAGCTGATGTCTATCCGCTGCTTCCGTGCACTACAGCCTCCAGCCTACAACTCGCCTGTGTTCATCATCGTGACAAGTTAGCTGATTCCTATCCGCTGCCCCTGTGCACTGCAGTCTCTTCTCAGCTCTCCTGTGTTTCCTCGAGACTGCTGCTCTCATTGCCATTCGCTACTCTCCGTGATCAACAGCTCCTGGTCTACTCTGCTCTCCCGTGTTCCATCGCTACTGACACCTATTGGTTGCTACTGGTTACCTCCGTGTACCGCAGAGCCCTGCTGCTGCTGACCGCGCTATCACCCATCTACTGCTGACCCGCTCTCCACACCTTCACGTGTCCCGCTGGTCTACCCTCCTGTCAGCATTGGATTTATATCTCATCAACTACTCCTCTGCTGGATCATCTCCATTCTCCTGGGTCCTCCTTGAGTCCAGTTCCACGTGTTACTGATTCCTGTGGATTCGTGTCCCTGTTGGTCTACTTATCTGTGCGCTGCACCTACTAGACCGCTGTCTCATCTATCCTGGGACTTCTCATCCAGCCGGCCTCCTGCCGCTCAGGTATCGCTGCACTCCTATCTGACTGCCTGCTTCTGAACCACGGTATGCATACTTCTCATTGACTGTGCTGGTGTATTGCATATCTTGCTGGACAGTGTTGGTTCTCCTCTGGAGTCTGCTATCCGCTGAGTCTATTGCCATCATTGACTGTGTTAACTTGTGCTGGACTACTTCAAGAGACTTTCTATATTTGCAGACCTGTTCAGTCATTTATATATATTGTGCATGTTACTGTGGATCGTGTATAAGGTGCCTGTGTATATCCTGTGTTGCAGTCTCCCCCCGTGCACCTCCTCACATATATATTCAGTGGTACAACTTGCTGGTAGCAGACCACTGATCCCTGTTTCCAGTATCACCTGTTCCAGTATCCTCTCACATAGCAGTGGTACAACTTGCTATCGCAGACCACTGACTCCCCGGATACCTCCACTTGGATTCCATTCCTTCACTCAGACAGCGGTACCACTTGCTATCCGCAGACCGCTGACTCTCATCACCTCCTCGTTTCTGTTGGACATTCCTCCTCACTATAGCAGTGGTACAACTTGCTATCGCAGACCACTGACTACCTTCACGTGTCCTTGTCCTACAGTTCCTCGTGTACTATTACCTCCATATTACCAGTGCTGCTAGTCATAGACTTTCCTGAGCATCTCATCATCTGCTGTTTCCTGTTCCGTGATCACCCAGCTACCAGAGTACCCTATTACCATCTACATTGCTCTGGTAAGCCTACCACCTGGTGATCCCTGGGTAAAGACTCCTAGTGCCCGTGACACAGAGCAGCGAATGCAAATCGGAAATAGGCGTGGCGAAAAGCGCGCGCAAGGTGGATGTAACCATTGAGAAGCGTGGCGAACTCAGCGCAAGCGCGCCCCCGCCACCTTATGTGGCGGGAGGGGTAAGTACAGCCGTTGTTAAAACTGAAAATAGAAAAATTACTAAGTTGTACCCTGTTTTAAATCAGTTTCAATCAAGTGTATCTGAAAATGAAGATGAACCCACTGTGATTTCGGCCATTGCCCATGCTGTTAATGTACTAGAGGCTCAGCGCAAGTATGAGTAAATGGCTGAGATAGGTGAGAGTAGCGTGATCACTAGGAGTGAAAGTGTTCTAAATCTAGGGCCTGTAAATCCTGTAGCGTCCCCTGAAGTTAGTGTACCAGAGGGTGTGTTCCCGGTCCGCACAATAACAGTTCCCAATGGGAAACCGGATAAGGATGGTGTAGTTCCTTTAAGAAATGTTACAATGCATTGTCCCTGGACTAGATCAGAATTACGTTCCATTATGACTGAATTCCCGGACCCTAGAAAGGAGTTAGCTAAATGTCAGAAATTTGTTAAAGACTTAGGGAATGCTCACGAACCAACCAGTAAGGATTGGCGGGTAGTTTTGAGGGCGTGTCTTCCTCCCAATACTAACATACAAAAATTTATTGGAGATTGTTTGTTGGAGGAAGATGACACCTTGACTGATGAGATTAACCAACGGAATATAGAACAAATTGTCAAACACTTAGCCATCTGTTTTCCAGTAGTAGTAAATTGGAGTAAGATTTTCACCATTAAACAAAAGGATAGTGAAACTGCCTCAGATTACTTTGCTAGAGCTATAACAGCGATCACACGATTTACTGGGATATCCAACATAAGTGAGGACCCACATCACAGAGAGGTAGCTGTAGGGGTACTGATGGATGGCCTTAGGGAAAATTTAAAGACGAGAGTACAAACCACATTACCTAATTGGAGAGGCGTCACGGTAGACTTCCTTAGGGAGTCTGCTGTGGAGCATGACAAGAACCTTTTTAGAAAAAGGGAAGAGAAAAGTGATAAGTTAATGACGGTAAGTATACAGGCTCTAGAAGGGGTGCACACACGACCACCAGCATACAACCCATATAACAGGAAACCTAAAGTGATCAGGTGTTTCAACTGTAACGAGGAAGGACATTACAGGAGAGATTGTAATAAAGAAAGACTCAATACGCATAGGGGTGGGTCACATAGATATCCTCCAAGAAAGGATTCACATAGACTAGAAGACTCACATCTACCCGCGCATATTACGGCAGCAAATGCTGCGCGGGAAATCAATAGTCAGCGCTAGGGGTCAGGTCATACCTGTAGTCTACAGCCAGTGAGGTTAACTGAGAGTCAGAGTGAAGAACCAACAATGATAGTTGACATAGCTGGCAGGAAACAAACTTTTCTTGTAGATACAGGGGCGGCCCGATCTGTGATAACCTCTCCTTTCAATCTACAGGTGACCAGCAAAACTATTCCAGCTATGGGGGTGACGGGAAAAGTGTTACATTATCCTCTAACTAAACCCGCCGAAGTTACTATCGGGCCTCTGCATACTAAGCATTCGTTTCTCTTGGCTGCAGCGGCTCCTACTAACTTGCTAGGGAGAGACTTGTTATGTAAAATGGGATGTGTCATATACTGTACTTCAGATGGTGTGTTCATAGATATACCCGAGAAGGTTGCACATGAGGTACAGGACATATTGGACACCCCTCCAAGGTTAATGTTACACTCTCCTGTTATAGAACAAAGTCCATCTCAAGTAAAGGGGATGTTGCTGGAAATACCAGGTTCCCTATGGACCAGAGATGGACAGGACACTGGACTGATGGCAAACGTAGCCCCTGTCATAGTCAATCTAAAAAGTGGTAGGATAGCTCCAAAAATCCCACAGTATCCATTAAAACCGGAGGTGGAACTAGGGGTATATCCTGTTGTTGAGAGGCTGTTACAACAAGGGATTTTAATTCGTACAGCCAGTACAGCAAATAGTCCCATTTTCCCTGTGAAGAAGAGTGGGGGGAGGGGCTATAGATTAGTCCAGGACTTAAGGGGAATTAACAAAGTTGTTGAGAGCCAATTCCCCGTAGTGCCGAATCCAGCTGTCATCCTCATGCAGATTCCACCGTCTGCCAGTCATTTTACTGTCATTGATCTATGTTCTGCTTTCTTCTCAGTCCCTCTTCACCCTGACTGCCAATACCTTTTTGCATTCTCCTACAGGGGAGTGCAATACACATGGACCAGACTACCCCAGGGGTTCATTGACAGCCCCAGTATTTTCTCCCAAGCCTTACATGACTGTTTGCAATCCTTTCAACCCCACAATGGGTCTGTTCTAATTCAATATGTGGACGATTTGTTGTTGTGCTCTGATTCTTTTATGTCATGTTTACATGATACTAAATTGTTGTTGCTTCATCTTTCACAAACAGGGCACAAGGTGGCAAAGGATAAATTACAGCCATGTCAGACTAAGGTCAAATACTTAGGACACTGCCTCACTAAGGGGCTAAGACACCTGACAACCGACAGAATTGAGGCCATACAACACATGACCCTGCCACAGAGCCAGAAGCAGATTCGTACTTTCTTGGGGATGTGTGGATACTGTAGGTCATGGATCCCAGGTTTTTCTATTCTGGCATTACCATTGCAGGAGCTAGTCTCTTCCTCAAAACCAGAACGTGTCGTACACACAGAAGAGTCAGAGCAAGCGTTCTTTAATCTTAAAGATAGTCTGACAAGAGCACCTGCATTGGGAATACCTGATTATGAAAGGCCTTTTGAGCTATATTGTACAGAAGCTGATGGCTGTGCAGCAGGTGTCCTCGCACAGAAACATGGTGACGCTAGCAGACCGGTAGCATACTACAGTGCACAATTAGACAATGTGGCAAGATCACTCCCAACATGTCTCAGAAGTGTAGCAGCAACGGCCCTTCTAGTAAGTAAGAGCGAGGATGTAGTATTAGGACATAATTCAACCATCTATACACCCCATGCTGTATCAGCTCTGTTAAATTCAGCCCAAACCAGACATGTTTCTTCAGCTAGATTCACAAAGTGGGAACTAGCCCTGATGGCACCCTCAAACATCACCATCAAACAATGTAGCACCCTAAATCCAGCTACATACCTTCCGTATGTGTCTCAAGAGACACAAAGGGTGGGAGGTGAGGAGACACTGGTTGATGATGAGTTAGGCAGGAATACTGACACGCATGACTGTATGGAACACCTGAATCAGACCTTTACTGCAAGGCCCGACATACGTGACACTCCCTTAGAAAATGTAGATTTTACGTTTTATACAGACGGAAGTTGCCATAGACAGACAGAGACAGGAGAGCTGTGTACTGGTTACGCTGTTGTAGACGATCAGGATGTGGTAGAAGCTGAACCCCTTGGCCCACCTCACTCAGCCCAAGTGGCGGAACTAGTAGCACTAAGGAGAGCGTGTGAATTGGCAGAGGGTAAATCAGCCAACATATATACTGACTCTAGGTACGCCTTCGGGGTAGTGCATGATTTTGGGGCCCTTTGGCGTCTTAGAAACTTTACGACAGCAGCAGGTACACCAGTGGCACACTCACAACACATAAAAGGACTTCTGACAGCGATACAGTTACCCAGAACAGTAGCCGTCATAAAATGCAAAGCCCATACCTTTGAAGAAGACCCAGTGTCATTGGGCAACAACAGGGCAGACGAAGCTGCTAAATGGGCAGCAGGACAACCTATGACTGTATCGACCGAGACTATGATGGTTTTTCAGACATTAGACACGCAGAAATTAATTGAAATGCAAGATTTGTGTTCCCTGCAGGAGAAGGCGGTCTGGAAGGCGAAGGGATGTGGTCAAGAGTCCTCAGGACTCTGGAGGGATGGACAAGGTAAGCCTGTAGCTCCCCGAACATACTATCCAAGCCTGGCTGAAGCAGCACACGGCCTGACTCACCTGGGTAAAGAAGGTATGTGCAAACTGGTGAGAGCTTACTGGTGTGCTCCCGGATTTTCCTCTCAAGCTGGTAAGAAAGCAATGTCATGTCTTACTTGTTTGAGGAAAAATGTTGGGAAAACTATTCCAACTGAGCCATCCCACATCCCTCCTACAGACGGACCTTTTCAGGTAATACAAATTGACTATATCCAATTACCACCGTGCAGGAATCTAAAGTATGTGTTAGTGTGTATTGATGTGTTTTCCGGTTGGGTAGAAGCATATCCGGCAGCCACTAATACTGCTGTGTTCACTGCAAAGAAAATCGTACAAGACTTTGTGTGTAGGTTCGGTATCCCTAGAATCATTGAAAGTGATAGGGGTACCCATTTTACTGGTGATATCTTCCAAAATATGTGTAAACTCATGGGAATCAGTAGCAGACTTCACACCCCTTACCGACCACAAGCCAGTGGTAAGGTGGAGAGAGTAAACGGTACTATCAAGAACAAACTAGGTAAGATAATGGCTGAAACTGGGTTGGCATGGCCTGAGGCTTTGCCGTTGGTCCTCCACAGCATTCGAACCACTCCTAGACCTCCTCTTAATCTGTCCCCCTTTGAGATACTGTTCGGACGACAACCTCATTTGATCGTGAGTCCACAAGACGACTTGAAGTGTAATAATGAAGTGACTGTACAATATCTTATAAGAATGAGTAGACAGCTGAAACAACAACAACAAAAACTAAAAATGCTGTCACCTGGTATGCCAGAAACGAACTGTCATGATGTTGAACCTGGAGACTATGTTATGATCCGCAATTTCTTACGTTCAGGTTGTTTAACAGACCGTTGGGAAGGCCCGTACCAAGTGCTGCTGACCAGTACTACATCACTGAAGGTTGCAGAGAGAGACACTTGGGTCCATTCCACCCACTGCAGGAGAGTCCATAATCCGGAGAAAGTGCAAGACAAGACTCAGACCGACGACATAGAGCTGTCACTTGTGAGCCTGTTCCGGGAGACCTAAAGCCTGCAGTCAAGACACCTGAACCAGAGACGTTGCCTCAGAACTATCTTTCCAGCGATGGAGTGGCGGTTTTTGTTTTTCTTTTGTTCCAGGATTTTCCTTGTTTTTACTTTTTCTAGGACATTCTATTTTTGTGAAGGAGAATGGAGGATGGAGGAGAGTTCTGGGAGTGATACGGATGAAATGGAGGCCGAAGAAAAGTTAATAGGATATCCTGAGCAGCCCATTATCAAACTTGGTCCAGGGGTTATGAAAAGGTCTGCTAGCTCAGGAACTCGGAGGCAGTGTGAGGGGCTATTGTCTGATGAGTATTGTATCTGCAAGTTCTGCAACTCCCTAGTTGACGAGAGATGCATCCAACGATGCCAGTCCCCCAGTACTCTGAATATAGGCGGGCATCCTTTGGAGGATTATCACTCCCTGGTGGGTAAGGTGCTAAACCAAACTGAGTGTTGGGTGTGCTCTCACGTGCCTCAAGGGCAGCATAACATAGGACTAGTGCCATTCCCGCTAAACATATCCGAAGTACTCGAATTAAGGGGTGGGAGGCCCATAGAAGGGAGGTACAATAACACTAGGTCCCCTAGTCTGACGCTTCGACAATACTCCATAGGCAGATCTTTGCTGTGCCTAAACATATCTCATGCAAAGCGCCTGGAGAATTGGGAGGCTGACCTATCAGATCAGACAATGGCTCGCCACACTCATTTTAGAGAGAGACTCACAAGGTCACTACTAGGCAGGAATGCTGATGGAAGTCACAAGTTAGGGCGTATAACCAAACATAAGAAGGTATCTATTGGAAAAGTCTCTACAGATAAATGTGAAAATATCATTAATGCCGACACGTGTCTAGAGCAGATGGAGACACTAGGCATGGGTAGTTTTATCAAAACTCTGTGTGATATAATTCATGGGCATACTGCTCCTTATGTTCTCCCTGATGATGTGTATTTTGTTTGTGGAAGGAAAGCTTATTCCTGGGTGACTCCGAGTTCCAAGGGCTTGTGTTTCATAGCTAAACTGGTTCCTGAAATCATGACTATTACTCATGAAGAAATGGTAGATATTCACAAGACTACATCACCACCATACATACACACACAGTATGAACACCGTGGCAAGAGAAATATGATTCCTGGTGAGGAACCCATAGCTACAAAATTGATTAGTGAAACTGCTGGTTTCCAAGTTATGGTTGCTCTAGATCTCACCAGGACCGCTCGGGGAACATTAAACTTTAAATATATCCAAGACCTAGCTAAATTAATATATAATATCACCGAGATGTATGATGACACTTTCAGGTATACTGGAAGGGAGCTACAAGCGTACAAGAAGGAGTTGGTGCAACATAGACTGGTACTAAATTATCTCACCTCTATTACTGGTGGGTACTGTGTGACACTGGCCACCCAGTTCGGTGTCAAATGTTGCACGTACATTACTAATAATACGGAAGACCCTAAAGAGGTTATAGACCGGAAGATGGATGAAATTTTGCAGCTGAAATGGGAATTTCGAAAGAGCCATAATTCTTCGTTATATGAGGTCGGGGAAAAGGTGGCGGTTGGTTCTCATGGTTGAACCCAGCGAAATGGTTCTCCGGTCTGGGGGAGTGGGTACAGGAAATGATTGCGAGTGTAGGTAAGCTCCTTCTCCTTATACTGGGTGTCATCTTAGCAATTGGTTTAGTTGTCAAATGTGTTCCTACCGTGTTGAAGTGTGGAAAACGGTCTCATGGGAGTAACACTGAGAAAGAGACTGAAAGGGTGGTACCAGATACTGAGATCATGGTCTGTGAAGAAGTATTGTATAATCCTGAACTTGAAACGGTGATTGGGTGATAGTTTATTACACTATCAAAGGGTGGAACTGTCGAAGTCAGCAAATTGGATAAAGTCATTTCAATTAAAGTCTAGCAAACTTGGTTGTCTTTGTCTGAAAAGATGCGTACGGTACGCTATGACGTACAATGGCACGCTACGGCGTGAAAGGGCGTACGCATCCACTACACGTGGCAGCAACAGTAATCGGTCTTTTACCGTACATTCGCACAAACACGCATACTTATAAAATAGTACACATTAATGGTAGTTGCAACACATAGTCAGTTATGTCGAAATATAGTAGTATTTATATGTTATATCAGAGTTACATGCATATTAGTAAAATACACGGAATGGGTTAAAGGAATAACATCATGAGTGGTATCATAATGAACCTTATTACATATCCTACTGTTTGGTTCACTCTGCGAGGGAATCGCAGAGTGCATACGCAAGTTATGAATGATAGGGAATTATGAACTACTTAAGACTAAGGAATCCGGGCGGGAAGAGCAGAGCATACCCCCTGCAGAGATGACCCCCTCCTTTGGATTCCTTAGGATGAACCAGCCAATGATTGACGACCCCTTGGACATTCCTGAGACCCGGACCAATAGATGCAAGCTATACCATCTTCATTGTATTACTGTATTTGATTGTGTATATAAGCAGCATCTTGTGATCCAGAGTGCAGACATCTTGTCCCCAGACTTCAGGATTGAATGACTGCACTGGATCCAGAGCGCCTGCGATAAGTAACGGCTGTATTTACTATTACTTCGCTTGAGCATATTTTTCCACTTATTGCGAATAAATCTTTGTGCTTTGGAAACACAAATCGAGGTTCGACAATCGTTATTGGTTAGCGACAATACGCACAGAACAGATGCTTGTCATTCAAGTCTACATAATGTATATAGTGCTCAATCTGCACGTTGTTTTGTGGTTAGACAATCCACTTTGCATCAATGGGGTCATGAGTTCTATTCCTGACCCATTTTGTGGAATATGCCTGTACTGCATATTAAAATTTGTGTGGAGCTACAACACAGACAAGCAGCTGATCAAAATAAAGTAAATCCAAACATATAGAAAATATCCACAGACAAAAGTAAACAACACCTAAGTCAGAAAAAAACTGCCGCAGACAAAAAATTACAAACAAATTAAAGTCCAACTACTATTATTATATTATACATCAATGAATTTATTAAATTAATTTATTAAAACTTTGCATCCACCATGGATTTAGGGGTAAATAGTTAATTGTATAATTATTAACATTAATAAAAATAAAAACAGAAAAAACTTTGTTATGAGAGAAGTGTATGCAGGTGTTAGGAACCCCCACAGCCAGCAACACAAAACCCGGAGTCTGCTCAGAAGTCCGGTTTTCACTGGAGCCCCTAGTGGTGGGGACAGACTTGGCCGCAGACAGCTGAGGGTCGTGAATTGTGTGCGGACTGGGGAGAACCCAGCGATAGAAGGTAGGAGCAATAGCAGAGTGAGGTCCAGGCAAGGGTCGAGGCCGGCAGCAGACAGAATATCCAGTACACGAACCAGGGTCAGGGGTCACAGGCAAATCGGCAGCGTAGGAATCCAGGCAGAAAGGTCCAAAGGGCACAGGTAAACAAACGAGGTCAGTAGACAGGCAAAAGGTCGGCAACAAGAATCTATCCAAAAGTAACGGCAACCAGGAACTATAACCGGCAGTAAGGGCTTGTCCCTTGCTGCCTAATAAACAAGCAAGAGCCAATGAACGGGAATACTTAGCCCAGCTGGCTATAATTAAATGAGGAATGCGCACACGCCCGGCTGCCCTAGATGCCGGGACGCGGCGCAGGAGACAGAGAGCGTCCCGACCGTTGCCTAGGCATCTCGGTCATCATAACGACGGCCGGGGCGCCTAGCCAGAACCGGAAGTGAGTCGCGGTGGTGCCTTGAGGAGGGGTCAAGGGACCCCGACACCCAGGTTTTCCGGGAAATTTTTTAAAGAAATCAGTAAGTATGTCATCTGCGTGAAGATTTCTTTGAGGTACCCAGGACCTTTCCTCCGGGCCGTATCCTTTCCAATGAACCAAGTAGTGGAACTGACCTTGGACCTTTCTTGAATCAAGGATCTTCTCAACAATGAATTCTTGATGTCCGTCTACTGAAACTGGCTGAGGTCTAGGGGATTGTCGAGGTTTGAATTGTATGGAAGACCAGGAAGGTTTCAACAAAGAGCAGTGAAATGTACTGGGAAATTTTAAAGATTCCGGAAGCTTCAGTTTAAGGGCCACTGGGTTGATTTGCTTAAGAATGGTAAAGGGACCAATAAATTTAGGTCCTAATTTTTTACACGGCTGACGGAGTCTTATATTCCGAGTGGAGAGCCACACAGAGTCTCCAGCCTTAAATGAACAAGTGGAACGATGTAAATCAGAAAATACCTTAGACTTAAAGGAAGCTTGAAGCAAAGACCGATGCACTGCCTTCCATATCTTCCTAAGGCAGGTGGCCGTGGCTCCGATTTCGGGTGGTCTGTCAGTGGATAGAGAGGATAAGGAGTTGACTCTGGGATGAAACTACAGGTTACAATAAAAAGGAGAGTATCGGGAAGACGAGTGGCATGCGTTGTTGTACGCAAATTTGGCCCATGGAATGAGGGCAGCCCAATTGTCATGATGTTTAGAAATATACAGTCGAAGGTATTGCTCCAAGGATTGATTCACCCTTTCGGTTTGTCCATTCGACTGAGGGTGGTAGGCAGATGACAAACTGAGGGTGATGCCTAGGAGCGAGCAAAAGGCCTTCCAGAAGACTGCGATAAACTGTGAGCCCCGGTCCGACACAATATCTTCTGGTAGTCCATGGTGACAAAATATATATTTGACGAACAAGGTGGCCAATGAACGAGCAGAAGGTAACGTGGTTAAAGGAATAAAATGGGCCATTTTGCTGAACCGGTCCACGGTTACCCAGATGGTGTTACACCCAGAGGATAAAGGTAAGTCAACAATGAAGTCCATGGACACATGGGTCCAAGGTCTGACCAGCACAGGTAACGGCAGTAATGGCCCGGAAGGGGAACTTCGGGAAACTTTGTTCTTGGAACACAGGTCACAGGATAATATATACTCTTTTACATCCTTAGACAATGCTGGCCACCAGACAGTATGAGAAACAATTTCAATAGTCTTGGCAATACCAGGATGTCCAGAAGACTTATTGTCATGACACTGGGAAAGGACCGATTTTCTGAGGTGTACTGGCACGAACAGTTTCCCCACTGGAGTTTCAGAAGGTGCCTGTGGTTGACATTGCTGAAGGGTTTTACCCAGTTCCTGCGTGAAAGCAACCAAAATAGAAGAAGCAGGAATAATAGAACAGGGCTCAGCAACTAGACTTTGTCACGGGCACTAGGAGTCTTTGCCCAGGATATCACCAGATGATGTTCTTACAAGAGTAATATAGCTGGTACTATGGTCCTCTGGTAGCAGGGTGACAACAGAACAGGAGAATCAGCAGATGGTGAGAGAATGCTCAAGGAAAGTCTATGACTAGCAGCAACTGGTAATGACTTAGATGGATGTACACGAGGAACCAGGTGGACAAGGAAACGTGAGGAGAGTCAGTGGTCTGCGTACAGCAAGTTGTACCACTGCTATAGTGAGGAGGAATGTCCAGGAGTAGAGAGGAGGTAGTGAGAGTCAGTGGTCTGCATATAGCAAGTTGTACCACTGTCTATAGTGAAGGAATGGATTTCAGGTGCAAGTAGGTAACGGGGAAGTCAGTGGTCTGCGTACAGCAAGTTGTACCACTGCTTATGTGAGAGGATACTTGAAACTGGTGCCAATGGGAAACAGGAGTCAGTGGTCTGCGTCAGCAAGTTGTACCACTGCTATATATATGTGAGGAGGGGCACCAGGAGATGAATGTAATGCAGAGGATACACGGGGCACACGGAACTTGATCCCACGATGATATCCACAATACAATAATAACTGACAAGCGCTGCTTGAAGTATACAGAGTCACTATAGCGATCCAGGTAATAGGAAACAAAGTCAATAGTAACAATAGCTTCAGTAGATAGAAGACTCCGGAGATGAACACAACACAGTCCAGACGGATATGCAATACAATAGCAAAGTCAATGGAAAGTATGCATACCGCGGTTCAGGAGAGCAGGCTGTCAAGGAGACGTGCAGGGATACCTGAACGGCTGAACGCCGGCAGGAGGAGAGACCACTGGAGGATGGAAGCGGTAATCAGGTTGGTGCAGCGCACGGAAGGTAACCGGTAATCAACGGAGCAATACTCAGGAAGCAGTAGTAAGTAAAACTGGAAACATGATGAACACGGGAGAGTTGAGTCGGTCTGGAACCCGGCAGTAGTAATGGAGGCAGTGGAGAGCAGACACGCTGAACACAGGAGAGTTGAGGCGGACTGGAATCCGGAAGCAGTAGCAGATAGGAATCAGCTGAGTGCAGACACGATGAACACAGGAGAGTTGAAGTGGTCTGGAAACCACAATCATAGTAGACAGGAATCAGCTGGAGCTGACTACACGAGGAAACACAGGAACACCTTCAGAGGCTCATGGTGAATGAGACTCCAAGATCAGGCAACCAGGTAATGATCACAGGTGGTTTAAATAGGGAGGGTTGCCTGATCCTCCAATCAATAAAAAGCAACAGGTACTGAAGGTTTCATAAGGGCTGCACATGCGCAGACCCTCAGGATGGCGGACGGCCACGGTTCCTGAGCACAGGAGAAATGGCAGTCCGGTGAGTGACAGTACCCCCCTGTCACTCACCGGACTGTGAGTGCTACTTCTAAGGTAGCTAGGAACCGTGTCCGTCCATTATAATGAGGTACTGCGCATGTGCAGTCCCTTCTAACCTTCAGTTCTGTTCCTTTAACTTAATTGGCTGATCAGGCAACACTCCCTATATTAAGCACCTGTGGTCAATACCACGTTGCCTGATCTTGGAGTCTCATTCCTCATGAGTCTCTGAAGGTGTTCCAGTGCCTGCTTGTGTGTTCAGCTGATGCTGATTCCTGTTTGCCGTTTGTGGTTTCCAGACCACTTCTATTCCTCGTGTTCCTAGTGTCTTCAGCAGCTGATTCCTATCCGCTGCCTCCGTATATCTACAGTTCCAGATTACTGCAAACTCTCCTGTGTTTCATCGTGACTCCAGCAGCTGATTCCTATCCGCTGCCTCCGTATATCTACAGTTACAGATTACTGCAAACTCTCCTGTGTTTCATCGTGACTCCAGCAGCTGATTCCTATCTGCTGCCTCCGTGTATCTACAGTTACAGATTACTGCAAACTCTCCTGTGTTTCATCGTGACTCCAGCAGCTGATTCCTATCCGCTGTCTCCGTATATCTACAGTTACAGATTACTTCAAACTCTCCTGTGTTACATCGCTACTGTTCCAGCTGATTCCTGTTAGCTACTTCAGCGTGTCTACAGAGTCCTGCTTGTCTCAGCGCTCCAGTCTGCATTCTACCTGCCGTCAGCTGACCCGCTGCCTACTGCTTCTACAGTGTGTCCATTTGTGTCAACTTGCCTGTTAGCATCGAGTCTACGCTCCTCGGCTTCCAGCTCTGCTACATCGCTTCAACTCTCCCGTGGTCTCCTGCTGTTCAATTCGATATACTACTGCTTCCTGAGTATTTGTCGTCCTTGCTGGCCTACCTACAGTGCGCTGCACCTACCTGCCGCTTCCATTCTGCAAGGACTTCTCATCTCGTCTGTTCCCTGCCGCTCAGGTATCCCTGCAGCTATCTCTAACAGCCTGCTCATCTGAACCACGGTATGCATACTTCTCATTGACTGTGCTGGTGTATTGCATATCCATCTGGACTGAGTTGTTCTCCTCCGGAGTTTCCATCCTCTGAGACTATTGCTATTATTGACTGTGTTTCCTTT
Organism: Mixophyes fleayi; assembly: GCF_038048845.1. NCBI lineage: Eukaryota > Metazoa > Chordata > Amphibia > Anura > Limnodynastidae > Mixophyes > Mixophyes fleayi. Next base: position 65,052,905 of record NC_134410.1, on the reverse strand, counting down.
TGCTGGACTATTCTAGTGACTTTGTTTATCTGTGCAGTGCTGTTCATTCATTATTATTATTGTGTGCAGTTCAACGTGGGATCAAGTTCAGTGTACCCGTGTAGACTCTGCATTGCATTTATCTCCTCGTGTCCTTCCTCACATATATATTCAGTGGTACAACTTGCTAGAGGCAAACCACTGATTCCTTTTTCCCTGTGTCACCAGTTGCATATATCCTCTCACATAAGCAGTGGTACAACTTGCTACACGCAAACCACTGACTTCCCCGTTACCTTCACCTGGATTCTATTCCTTCACTACAGACAGCGGTACAACTTGCTATACGCAGACCGCTGACTTCCACCTCCTTATTACTCCTGGACATTCTTCTCACTATAGCAGTGGTACAACTTGCCGTGCGCAGACCACTGACTACCCTCACGTGTCCTTGTCCATCCAGATCCTCGTGTTCAGTTACCTATTGTTTACCAGTGCTGCTAGTCATAGACTTTCTGAGCATTCTCTAACCATCTGCTGTTTCCAGTTCCATTATCACCCTGCCATCAGAGTATAATATACCAACTCAACTGCTCTGATAAGACCATCAGCGGGTGATACTGTGTAAAGACTCCTAGTGCCCGTGACAGTAAGATCAGGCCATGACAGACCCAGATTCGGAACCCACAGCTAAAGAGATGCTGCAGCATCTGGTCACCCGTGTGGAACAACAGGATGTTCGTCAACAACTATTACTACAATGTTACCAGACGTTAGTCTCCCAAAGAACGTCTGGGCAGAATATTACAGCTTCTGTTGATGCTCCTGTGCTTTCCTCCGTTTCCCCAGTGCCATCCCAGGTGTCTACGGCTTCCACGCTTCACCTGCCAACTCCGTCAAAGTATGATGGAGATCCCAAAACATGTAGAGGTTTCCTCAACCAATGCTCAGTACATTTTGAGCTCCAACCTCAAAACTTTTCGACTCATCGTTCCAGAGTGGCCTATCTCATCTCATTATTCTCCGGACAAGCTCTCGCATGGGCTTCCCCTCTGTGGGAAAGAAATGATTCGTTGTTACAGGATAGTGCCAAATTTATTTCCATGTTTCGTAATGTATTCGATGAACCAGGTCGTGTTATTTCCGCTGCCTCCAGCATTCTTCGTTTACGACAGGGTTCTCGTACAGTAGGACAGTACGTCATTCAATTTAGGATCTTAGCCTCTGAGCTTCAGTGGAACACTGAAGCGTTAATTGCCGCCTTCTGGCAGGGGCTCTCGGACAAAATTAAAGATGCACTGACTACTCAAGAACTCCCTACGTCTTTAGAAGATTTGATTTCTCTTTGTCATCGTGTGGATCTCAGATTTCGTGAGAGGGACTCTGAGAGAACTACTTCAGCTAAAACATCTCTTCGTCCCACTTCTCAAATTCGTCCTGCTTCACCTCCGGTAATACCGATGGAGATTGGACGTTCCAAACTAACCTCTGCAGAGAGGAATCGAAGAATTAAGAATAGACTTTGTATCTATTGTGCTGATGCCACACATATGCTCCAGTCATGCCCCAAAAAATCGGGAAATGCCAGGCCCTAACTAGTTCTGGAGAGGTGAAGTTAGGGTCCCTGGAGTCCTCTCCATCTTCTACGAAATCAAAAATCTGTGCATTTGACGTTACCATTTCATTTGCTACTAAGTCTTTTGAGTCCCAAGCTCTGATTGATTCAGGAGCTGTGGGAAATTTCATTTCTGAATCCCTTGTAAATCAATGGTCCCTACCAGTGATTACCCTGAAGACTCCTATTACAGTGACTGCTATCGATGGATCACGTATTATCAACGGTCTCATCACCCAAAGTACCTCTTCGGTGACCCTTCAGATTGGTGTCCTACACCGAGAAGAAATTTCGTTTTTAATCCTTCCTGTTACTACAAGTCCGATTGTTTTAGGCCTTCCATGGCTTCAATGTCATTCTCCCCAGATTGACTGGCGCACTCCTCAAGTTACGTCTTGGGGACCTGAATGTCACCAACATTGTCTTTCTCGTGTTGTTCCTCGTAAAATACAGCAAACCTCCATTTCACCTTCCTCACTGGGACTTCCTCCTCAGTATGCTTCATTTGCCGACGTCTTTGATAAAGCTCAGTCTGAACGTCTTCCCCCTCATCGTTCATGGGATTGTCCGATTGACCTGTTACCTGGCAAGACTCTACCTAGGGGTCGTGTGTATCCACTTTCATTACCTGAGACTCAGGCTACTGCTGAATACATCCAAGAGAATCTCCAGCGAGGATTTATTCGACCTTTTACTTCTCCCGCTGGAGCTGGGTTCTTCTTCGTGAAGAAGAAAGATGGATCATTACACCCTTGCATAGATTTTCGTGGACTTAATGCTATCACTATCAAAAATCGGTATCCCATTCCTCTGATTACTGAGTTGTTTGATCGGATCAAGGGAGCCCGGAGTTTCACTAAGTTGGATCTTCGTGCTGCCTACAACTTGATTAGAATCAGGTCCGGTGACGAATGAAAAACAGCTTTTAACACCAGAGATGGGCATTATGAATACTTAGTAATGCCCTTCGGGTTATGTAATGCCCCTGCTGTTTTCCAGGGCTTCATTAACGAGATCTTTCGGGACTTGTTATATGTATGTGTCGTAGTATATCTGGACGACATACTCATCTTTTCCCAAGACCTGCCTTCACATCACCAACAAGTGGCCGAAGTTCTTTCCAGACTCCGGAAAAATTCATTATTCTGTAAATTAGAAAAATGTTCATTTGAGTTGCCCCAGATTCCATTTTTGGGTTATATTGTTTCCGGAGTTGGTCTACAAATGGATCCAGAAAAGGTGAATGCTGTGTTACTTTGGCCTCAGCCAACTACTCTTCGTGCCATTCAGCGTTTTTTAGGCTTTGCCAACTACTATAGACGCTTCATTCAAGACTTCTCTTCAATTGCATCTCCCATTGTGGCTCTAACTCGCAAAGGGGCCAATACTAAGCAATGGTCATCTGAGGCTCTCCAAGCCTTTCAATTGCTTAAAGAGTCCTTCTCCTCTGCTCCCATCCTTCGACAGCCTGATGTGACGCTTCCCTTCTTCCTAGAAGTAGACGCCTCTAATGTTGGTTTAGGAGCCATTCTCTCCCAGAAATCGGAGCAACAAAAATTCCATCCTTGTGCCTTTTACTCTCGGGGTCTTCTGCCTGCGGAGAAGAATTACACCATCGGGGACAAGGAGTTGCTGGCTATTAAAGTAGCATTGGAGGAGTGGAGATATTTGTTAGAGGGAGCTCGTCATCCGGTGACAATTTTTACGGATCATAAAAATTTGTCATACCTACAGTCTGCTCAATGTTTAAATCCTCGTCAGGCAAGATGGTCTCTTTTCTTTTCCCGTTTTGATCTAATCATAACCTTCAAACCAGCTGCAAAGAATAAAAAAGCAGACGCTCTATCTCGAGCCTTTGTGGCGTCCTCAGACGTTGAAGAGAGTCCTAACCACTTTATATTAGACCCCAAATGTGTTTCTCTGGCTGCTTCTTCCACTAAAGTGCTACCATTTCGGAAGACCCTCGTGCCTCCTGCTCTTAGGATAAAAATCCTTTCATGGTTTCACTCTTCTCGTTTCTCTGGACATGCTGGTGAACGCAAGACCTTTGAAATCCTCTCTCGAAGTTATTGGTGGCCTTCTATGAGGAGAGATGTCAAAGAGTTTATCGCGGCATGCGATTTATGCTCCCAGTTCAAGACCCCCCGCAGAACTCCAGCGGGGTTGCTTCAGCCACTACCCATTCCATCTAAGCCTTGGACCCATATTAGTATGGACTTTGTTACTGAGCTTCCTCCTAGTAAGAATTGCAACACCATTTGGGTAGTGGTGGATAGATTTTCGAAGATGGCGCATTTCGTTCCCTTGTCTGGTTTACCTTCTTCTTCTACCCTGGCTGAACATTTCATTAGAGAAATTTTCCGTATCCATGAATGTCCGTCCGAGATCGTGTCAGATAGAGGAGTACAATTCGTTTCCAGATTCTGGCGGGCCCTTTGCAAGACCTTGGGCATACGATTAGCACTCTCATCTTCCTACCATCCCCAATCGAACGGACAAACTGAACGAGTCAACCAAGATCTTGAGACTTTTTTAAGGATGTTCTCGTCAGCCAATCAAGACAACTGGGTAGAATTACTTCCTTGGGCTGAATTCGCTCATAACAACATGTACCATGAGTCATCATCTAAAACTCCATTCTTTGTGGTTTACGGTCACCATCCGTCTTTCCCGGAATTTCCTGCCCTCCCGCCCACCCAAGTTCCTGCTGTTGAGACTTTGTGTCAAACCTTCAAAAATATTTGGGCTCAGGTAGAAACCTGTTTAAAGAAGACATCTGCCAGATATAAGTCTTTTGCGGACAAAAAGAGACGGGCTATTCCACCATTGAAAGTCGGAGACCGGGTGTGGCTATCTACTAAGAATATTCGTTTGAAGGTTCCATCCATGAAATTTGCTCCCCGTTTTATTGGTCCATATAGGATCATTCAAGTTATAAATCCAGTTTGCTTCAAACTTTTACTTCCCAAGAGTCTTCGTATTTCCAACGCCTTCCATGTTTCCTTGCTCAAACCTCTTATCATCAACTGTTTCTCGGTCCCTCCTTCAGCACCTCGGCCACTTCAAGTTCATCAGGAGGAAGACTTTGAGATTACTCAGGTTTTGGATGCTAAAATTTCGCGAGGAGTTCTTCGTTTCCTCGTGCATTGGAAAGGCTTTGGTCCTGAGGAGTGTTCATGGATCAAAGCTGAAGATCTCAACGCTCCAGCCCTCTTGAAAAAGTTCTATACCAAATTTCCGGACAAACCCGGTTCCAGGTGTTATGTGCCCACCTTTAAAAGGGGGGGTACTGTCACTCACCGGACTGTGAGTGCTACTTCTAAGGTAGCTAGGAACCGTGTCCGTCCATTATAATGAGGTACTGCGCATGTGCAGTCCCTTTTAACCTTCAGTTCTGTTCCTTTAACTTAATTGGCTGATCAGGCAACACTCCCTATATTAAGCACCTGTGGTCAATACCACGTTGCCTGATCTTGGAGTCTCATTCCTCATGAGTCTCTGAAGGTGTTCCAGTGCCTGCTCGTGTGTTCAGCTGATGCTGATTCCTGTTTGCCGTTTGTGGTTTCCAGACCACTTCTATTCCTCGTGTTCCTAGTGTCTTCAGCAGCTGATTCCTATCCGCTGCCTCCGTATATCTACAGTTCCAGATTACTGCAAACTCTCCTGTGTTTCATCGTGACTCCAGCAGCTGATTCCTATCCGCTGCCTCCGTATATCTACAGTTACAGATTACTGCAAACTCTCCTGTGTTTCATCGTGACTCCAGCAGCTGATTCCTATCCGCTGCCTCCGTGTATCTACAGTTACAGATTACTGCAAACTCTCCTGTGTTTCATCGTGACTCCAGCAGCTGATTCCTATCCGCTGTCTCCGTATATCTACAGTTACAGATTACTTCAAACTCTCCTGTGTTACATCGCTACTGTTCCAGCTGATTCCTGTTAGCTACTTCAGCGTGTCTACAGAGTCCTGCTTGTCTCAGCGCTCCAGTCTGCATTCTACCTGCCGTCAGCTGACCCGCTGCCTACTGCTTCTACAGTGTGTCCATTTGTGTCAACTTGCCTGTTAGCATCGAGTCTACGCTCCTCGGCTTCCAGCTCTGCTACATCGCTTCAACTCTCCCGTGGTCTCCTGCTGTTCAATTCGATATACTACTGCTTCCTGAGTATTTGTCGTCCTTGCTGGCCTACCTACAGTGCGCTGCACCTACCTGCCGCTTCCATTCTGCAAGGACTTCTCATCTCGTCTGTTCCCTGCCGCTCAGGTATCCCTGCAGCTATCTCTAACAGCCTGCTCATCTGAACCACGGTATGCATACTTCTCATTGACTGTGCTGGTGTATTGCATATCCATCTGGACTGAGTTGTTCTCCTCCGGAGTTTCCATCCTCTGAGACTATTGCTATTATTGACTGTGTTTCCTTTTGCTGGACTATTCTAGTGACTTTGTTTATCTGTGCAGTGCTGTTCATTCATTATTATTATTGTGTGCAGTTCAACGTGGGATCAAGTTCAGTGTACCCGTGTAGACTCTGCATTGCATTTATCTCCTCGTGTCCTTCCTCACATATATTTTCAGTGGTACAACTTGCTAGAGGCAAACCACTGATTCCTTTTTCCCTGTGTCACCAGTTGCATATATCCTCTCACATAAGCAGTGGTACAACTTGCTACACGCAAACCACTGACTTCCCCGTTACCTTCACCTGGATTCCATTCCTTCACTACAGACAGCGGTACAACTTGCTATACGCAGACCGCTGACTTCCACCTCCTTATTACTCCTGGACATTCTTCTCACTATAGCAGTGGTACAACTTGCCGTGCGCAAACCACTGACTACCCTCACGTATCCTTGTCCATACAGATCCTCGTGTTCAGTTACCTATTGTTTACCAGTGCTGCTAGTCATAGACTTTCTGAGCATTCTCTAACCATCTGCTGTTTCCAGTTCCATTTTCACCCTGCCATCAGAGTATCATATACCAACTCAACTGCTCTGGTAAGACCATCAGCGGGTGATACTGGGTAAAGACTCCTAGTGCCCGTGACACCCCCCTTTTAAAGGTGGGCACAGAACACCTGGAACCGGGTTTGTCCGGAAACTTGGAATAAAACTTCTTAAGAAGAGCTGGAGCGTTGAGATCTTCTGCTTTAATCCATGAACGCTCTTCAGGACCAAAGCCCTACCAATGAACGAGGAAACTAAGCACTCCTCGCAAAATTTTTGCATCCAATATGTGAGTAATCTCAAAGTCCTCCTCTTGATGAACTTGAACTGGCCGAGGTGCTGAAGGAGGGACCGTGAAACGGTTGATAAGAGGTTTTAGCAAAGACACATGGAAGGCATTGGAAATACGAAGGTTCTTAGGTAGTAGAAGTTTGAAACAAACTGGATTTATCACTTGAATGATCCTATATGGACCAATAAAACGAGGAGTGAACTTCATAGATGGGACCTTCAAACGAATATTTTTGGTTGATAACCATACACGATCTCCGATTTTAAGTGGTGGAATAGCCCGTCTCTTTTTATCTGCAAAAGACTTATATCTGGCAGATGTCTTCTTTAAACAGGTTTTGACCTGAGACCAAATATTTTTGAAGGTCTGACAAACAGTCTCTACAGCAGGAACTTGGGTGGAGGGAGGGCAGGAAATTCCGGAAAAGACGGATGGTGACCGTAAACCACAAAGAATGGAGTTTTAGAAGATGATTCATGATACATGTTGTTATGAGCGAATTCAGCCCATGGAAGCAAATCTACCCAGTTGTCTTGGTTGGCTGAGGAGAACATCCTTATAAAAGTCTCAAGATCTTGATTGACCCTTTCGGTTTGTCCGTTTGATTGAGGATGGTAGGAGGATGAGAGTGATAATCGGATACCCAAGGTCTTACAGAGAGCCCGCCAGAATCTGGAAACGAATTGTACTCCTCTATCTGAAACAATCTCGGAAGGACATCCATGATTACGGAAGATTTCTGTAATGAAATAATCAGCCAGAGTAGATGAAGAAGGTAAACCGGTCAAAGGAACGAAATGTGCCATCTTCGAAAATCTATCCACCACTACCCAAATAGTATTGCACTTTTTACTAGGAGGAAGATCAGTAACAAAGTCCATACTAATATGGGTCCACGGCTTGGAAGGAATGGGTAGTGGTTGAAGCAAACCCGCTGGAGTTCTGCGGGGAGTCTTGAACTGTGAACACAATTCACAAGCAGCCACAAAATCTTTGACATCTCTCCTCATAGAAGGCCACCAGTAACTTCGAGAAAGAATTTCAAAAGTCTTGCGTTCACCAGAATGTCCAGAAAAACGAGAAGAGTGAAACCATGAAAGGATTTTCTTCCTAAGAGCAGGAGGCACGAGGGTTCTCCCAAATGGTAGCACCTTAGTGGAAGAAGCAGCCAGAGAAACACATTTGGAGTCTAATATAGAGTGGTTAGGACCATCTTCAACGTCTGAGGACGTCACAAAGGCTCGAGATAAGGCGTCTGCTTTTTTATTTTTCGCAGCTGGTTTGAAGGTTATGATTAGTTCAAAACGAGAAAAGAAAAGAGACCATCTTGCTTGACGAGGATTCAAACATTGAGCAGACTGTAAATATGACAAATTTTTATGATCAGTAAAAATTGTCACAGGATGACGAGCTCCCTCCAACAAATATCTCCATTCCTCTAATGCTACTTTTATAGCCAGCAACTCCTTGTCCCCGATGGTGTAATTCTTCTTCGCAGGCAGAAGACCCAGAGAGTAAAAGGCACAAGGATGGAATTTTTGTTGCTCCGATCTTTGGGAGAGAATGACTCCTAAGCCAACATTAGAGGCATCTACCTCTAGGAAGAAGGGAAGCGTCACATCAGGCTGTCGAAGAAGAGGAGCGGAGGAGAAGGATTTTTTGAGAAACTGGAAAGCTTGAAGAGCCTCAGAGGACCATTGTTTAGTATTGGCCCCTTTACGAGTTAGGGCCACAATAGGAGGTGCAATCGAGGAAAAATCTTGAATGAAGCGTCTATAGTAATTGGCAAAACCTAAAAAACGCTGAATTGCACGAAGAGTAGTTGGCTGAGGCCAATGTAATACAGCATTCACCTTTTCTGGATCCATCTGAAGACCAACTCCGGAGACAATATATTCCAGAAATGGAATCTGGGGCAACTCGAATGAACATTTTTCTAACTTGCAGAATAATGAATTTTTCCGGAGTCTGGAAAGGACCTCTGCCACATGTTGATGATGAGAAGGCAGGTCCTGAGAAAAGATTAATATGTCGTCCAGATAGACGACGACACAAACATATAACAAGTCCCGGAAGATCTCATTAGTGAAACCCTGGAAAACAGCGGGGGCGTTACATAACCCGAAGGGCATTACTAAATATTCATAATGCCCGTCTCTGGTGTTGAAAGCTGTCTTCCATTCGTCACCGGACCTGATTCGAATTAAATTATAGGCACCACGAAGATCCAACTTGGTAAAGAGTCGGGCTCCCTTGATACGATCAAATAACTCAGTAATTAATGGGATGGGATATCGATTTTTGACAGTTATGGCGTTAAGTCCACGGAAATCTATGCAAGGACGTAATGACCCATCCTTCTTTTTTACGAAGAAAAACCCTGCTCCAGCGGAAGAGGTAGAAGGTCGAATAAATCCTCGCTGGAGATTCTCTTTGATGTACTCAGATGTGGCTTGAGTTTCAGGTAACGAAAGTGGATACACACGACCCCTGGGAGGAGTCTTGCCAGGTTGAAGATCAATCGGACAGTCCCACGAACGATGAGGAGGATGACGTTCAGACTGAATTTTATCAAATACATCGGCAAAAGAAGCATACTGAGGAGGAAGTCCCGGTGAACAAGGTGAAATGGAGGATTGCTGTATCTTGAGAGGAACGACTTGAGAGAGGCAACGATGATGACATTCAGGCCCCCAAGACGTAACTTGAGGAGTGTGCCAGTCAATCTGGGGAGAATGACGTTGAAGCCATGGAAGGCCTAATACAATCGGACTGGTAGTAACAGGAAGAATTAAAAATGAAATTTCTTCCTGGTGTAATACACCAATTTGAAGGGTTACTGGAGACGTACTCTGGGTGATGAGACCATTAATAATGCGTAATCCATCGATAGCAGTCACAGTAATAGGTATTTTCAAGGTAATCACTGGTAGGGACCATTGATTCACGAGGGATTTAGAAATAAAATTTCCTGCAGCTCCAGAGTCAATAAGTGCTTGGGACATGAAAGATTTGGTAGCAAAGGAAACCGTAACATCAAAAGCACAAACTTTTAATTTCGTAGAGCATGGAGAGGACTCCAGGGACCCTAACTTCGCCTCTCCAGAACTGGTTAGGGCCTGGCATTTCCCGATTTTTTTTAGGGCATGAATTGAGCATATGAGTAGAATCAGCACAATAGATACAAAGTCTATTTTTTACTCTTCGGTCCCTCTCCTCTGAAGTTAATTTAGAGCGACCTATCTCCATAGGTATCACCGGAGATGAAACTTGGCGAACTTGAGGACTTGAGCGAAGAGGTGCTTAAAATGAAGTTGTTTTTTCAGACTCTCTTTCACGAAATCTCATGTCTACACGATGGCAAAGAGAAATCAAATCTTCTAGAGAAGTAGGTAATTCTTGAGTAGTCAGTGCATCTTTAATTTTCTCAGAAGGCGGCAATTAAGGCTTCAGTGTTCCACTGAAGTTCAGAGGCTAATATCCGAAATTGAATGACGTACTGGGCTACAGTACGAGAACCCTGACGTAGACGGAGGATGCTGGATGCAGCGGAAATAACATGACCAGGTTCATCAAATACACTTCGAAATGTGGAAATAAATTTGGCACTATCTTGCAATAATGGATCATTTCTATCCCACAGAGGGGAAGCCCATGCGAGAGCTTGTCCGGAAAACAAGGAAATGAGATAGGCCACTCTGGAACGATGAGTAGAGAAATTGTGAGGTTGAAGCTCAAAATGAACTGAGCATTGATTTAGAAAACCCCTGCATGTTTTGGGGTCTCCATCATATTTTGAAGGAGTAGGCAGGTGTAGCATGGAAGCAGTAGACACTTGGGATGGCACTGGGGAAACGGAGGAAGGCACAGGAGCATCAACAGTAGCTGTGATATTTTGCGCAGACGTTCTTTGGGAGGCTAACGCCTGGCAACATTGCAGCAATTGTTGTTGGCGAACATCCTGTTGTTCAATACGGGTAACCAGATACTGCAGCATCTCTTTAGCTGTAGGTTCCGATCCTGGGTCTGTCATGGGCTGATCTTACTGTCACGGGCACTAGGAGTCTTTGCCCAGGATATCACCAGATGATGTTTTTACCAGAGTAATATAGCTGGTACTATGGTCCTCTGGTAGCAGGGTGACAACGGAACAGGAGAATCAGCAGATGGTGAGAGAATGCTCAAGGAAAGTCTATGACTAGCAGCAACTGGTAATGACTTAGATGGATGTACATGAGGAACCAGACGGACAAGGAAACGTGAGGAGAGTCAGTGGTCTGCGTACAGCAAGTTGTACCACTGCTATAGTGAGGAGGAATGTCCAGGAGTAGAGAGGAGGTAGTGAGAGTCAGTGGTCTGCGTATAGCAAGTTGTACCACTGTCTATAGTGAAGGAATGGATTCCAGGTGCAAGTAGGTAATGGGGAAGTCAGTGGTCTGCGTACAGCAAGTTGTACCATTGCTTATGTTAGAGGATACTTGAAACTGGTGCCAATGGGAAACAGGAGTCAGTGGTCTGTGTCAGCAAGTTGTACCACTGCTATATATATGTGAGGAGGGGCACGAGGAGATGAATGTAATGCAGAGGATACACGGGGCACACGGAACTTGATCCCACGATGATATCCACAATACAACAATAACTGACAAGCGCTGCTTGAAGTATACAAAGTCACTATAGCGATCCAGGTAATAGGAAACAAAGTCAATAGTAACAATAGCTTCAGTAGATAGAAGACTCCGGAGATGAACACAACACAGTACAGACGGATATGCAATACAATAGCAAAGTCAATGGAAAGTATGCATACCGCGGTTCAGGAGAGCAGGCTGTCAAGGAGACGTGCAGGGATACCTGACCGGCTGAACACCGGCAGGAGGAGAGACCACTGGAGGATGGAAGCGGTAATCAGGTTGGTGCAGCGTACGGAAGGTAACCGGTAATCAACGGAGCAATACTCAGGAAGCAGTAGTAAGTAAAACTGGAAACATGATGAACACGGGAGAGTTGAGACTGTCTGGAATCTGGCAGAGTAGCGGAGGCAGCGGAGGGAAGGTACGCTGAACACAGGAGAGTAGAGGCGGTCTGGAATCCGGCAGTAGTGGCAGATAGGAATCAGTGGAGAGCTGACACGATGAACACAGGAGAGTTGAGACGGTCTGGAACCCGGCAGTAGTAACGGAGGCATCGGAGAGCAGACACGCTGAACACAGGAGAGTTGAGGTGGACTGGAATCCGGAAGCAGTAGCAGATAGGAATCAGCTGAGTGCAGACACGATGAACACAGGAGAGTTGAAGTGGTCTGGAAACCACAATCGTAGTAGACAGGAATCAGCTGGAGCTGAATACACGAGGAAACACAGGAACACCTTCAGAGGCTCATGGGGAATGAGACTCCAAGATCAGGCAACCAGGTAATGATCACAGGTGGTTTAAATAGGGAGGGTTGCCTGATCATCTAATCAATAAAAAGCAACAGGTACTGAAGGTTTCATAAGGGCTGCACATGCGCAGACCCTCAGGATGGCGGACGCCACGGTTCCTGAGCACAGGAGAAATGGCACTCACAGTCCGGTGAGTGACAGACTTTGAGAAGAAATGAAGTTACGGGATAGGGCATCTGCTCTTAAGTTCTTAGAACCCGGCCGAAAGGTAATGATGAACTGGAAACGGGAAAAGAAGAGGGACCACCGTGCTTGCCTGGAGTTCAATCTTTTAGCGGACTCAATGTAGGATAGGTTTTTGTGGTCCGTATAGATTGTGATAGTATGTCTTGCTCCTTCAAGCCAGTGGCGCCATTCTTCCAACGCCCATTTGACGGCCAGTAACTCACGATTGCCCACGTCGTACTGTTCTTCAGCGGAAGAGAATTTTCGAGAAAGATAAGCACAAGGATGAAGGCGGTGGTCTTTAGAATCTTTCTGACACAACACGGCTCCAACTGCAACATCCGAAGCATAGACTTCAACAACGAATGGGAGGTCTGGATTAGGATGTCTTAGTACTGGGGCAGACATGAAAGCACATTTCAGGGCTTCGAAGGTGGAAACTGCAGTAGGCGACCAGACCTTTGGATCAGCTCCCTTACGGGTCAGAGCTGTGATGGGGGCGATGAGGATGGAAAATTAACTGATAAACTTCCTATAATAGTTGGCGAATCCTAGGAATCTTTGGATGGCCTTTAAATTAGAGGGTTGTACCCAATCAAGAATAGCCTGTACCTTTGTGGGATCCATGGCAAAGCCTTCAGGAGAAATAACATACCCCAGAAAAGTGACCCTGGAGACTTCGAAGTCACATTTTTTTAGTTTAGCATATAGATGATGATGACGGAGCTTCAGGAGTACTTGCCGAACATGTTTCCGGTGTTGTTCTAATGAGCGTGAATAAATCAGGATGTCATCCAAATAAACCACTACGAAGGAACCCAAGAATTCACGAAGGACATCGTTGATTAAGTCTTGGAAAACAGCTGGAGCATTGCTGAGGCCGAAGGGCATGACAAGGTACTCGTAATGGCCCGTTTGAGTGTTAAAGGCGGTCTTCCACTCGTTGCCACTTCGGAAACATATCAAATTGTAGGCTCCTCGTAGGTCGATCTTGGAATAAATTTTAGCTCCTTTTAGTTGATCGAAGATGGCTGAGATAAGTGGCAGAGGGTAAGTATTTTTAATGGTTATTTTATTTAGCCCTCTATAATCAATACAAGGCCTCAGCCCACCATCTTTTTTAGCCACAAAGAAGAAGCCTGCTCCGGCAGGAGACTTGGAAGGCCGTATGAAGCCTTTTTGCAGGTTCTCCTTTACATATGATTCCATGGATTGGGTCTCTGGAATAGATAAGGCGTATAATCTTCCCTTGGGCAACCTAGAACCAGGGACAAGGTCAATAGCATAATCGTACTCCCGATGTGGAGGAAGAACATCTGCTTCTTTTTTAGAGAAGACGTCAGAAAACTTGTGGTAATGAAGAGGCAACCGTTCCGGACAGATCCGAGTAATTCTGAGTGGAAGAGACAAACATGAGGAAGAACATCGATTACCCCACTTGATGATCTCCCCCTTGGTCCAATCAATACAAGGATTGTGAAGAACTAGCCAAGGGTGACCCAGTATTAAAGGAACCGAAGGACAATTAATTAGATACAGAGAGATGGTCTCGGAGTGAAGGGCACCCAATTTTAACTGCAAAGGAGGTGAACGATGATGTATCTCACCCTTATCTAGACGATTTCCATCCAATCCGAAAACCGTGATGACGGATTCCAATGGAACGGCTGCGAAACCCAAGGACCGGGCGAGGGCCAAGTCCAAAAAGTTTCCGGTAGCTCCACTGTCCAGAAAGGCTGGGATGGACAATTCTCGTCCATCAAAGGTGAGCTGAGCAGGTACAAGTAAAGAATTTTTGGGAGAGATTACTTGCAGGCCTAAGTGGACACCCTCCATGTTCACTTGGCCCGGTCTTTTCCCAGTTTAACGGGGCAGGAACGGAGCAGATGACCCCTCTCTCCACAATACAGGCAGAGACCTAAAGTACGCCTCCGGGTTCATTCCTCCAATAACAGTTGATATGCCCCCAGTTGCATAGGCTCGACTTGGTCAAAAGGAGCAGCTTGCGGAAGCATAGGAGAAAAGGTAGAAGAACTTTCCTTTTCGGTCTTCCTTTCTCTGTATCTTCTGTCGATCCGGATAGCTAGCTGCATAAGTTCTTCAAGAGATTCTGCAGTAGGATATTGGACCAGGGAGTCCTTGATTTGCTCAGAGAGCCCCAGACGGAACTGACAACGGAGAGCTGGGTCATTCCATGCACAGTCTGAAGACCAACGCCTGAAACTGGAACAATATTCCTCCGCGGATCGTTGCCCTTGTGATAAGGATCGAAGCTGTGCTTCGGCAGAAGCCACTCGGTCCGGGTCATCATAAATCAACCCAAGTGCTTCAAAGAAGGCGTCCACAGACTGTAACTTAGGGCTGTTGGAATCTAAGCTGAAGGCCCAGGATTGCGGATCCCCTTGTAGGAGAGAGATAATTATCCGCACCTTTTGCTGTGGAGATCCAGACGATAGTGGTCTCAATTGGAAATAGAGTTTGCAGCTGTCACGGAAGTTACGGAAGAGCCTGTGATCTCCCGAAAAGCGGTCAGGTAAATATATCTTGGGTTCCACCACAGCAGACTGAGCGGCTTGTGAAGCTCTAGACGCTTGTTCTTGGGCAGCCTGCCGCTGGGACAGCTCCTGGACCATCTGGGATAAAGTCTGGATTTGTCCTGCCAGCACTTGTGCTGGGCTTGGTTCCATAGGGCCGAATAATACAACTCACTCAGTATAACCCCTTTTTTTTTTATGGCCGGTTATAATGTTAGCAACCCCCACAGCCAGCAACACAAAACCCGGAGTCTGCTCAGAAGTCCGGTTTTCACTGGAGCCCCTAGTGGTGAGGACAGACTTGGCCGCAGACAGCTGAGGGTCGTAAATTGTGTGCGGACTGGGGAGAACCCAGCGATAGAAGGTAGGAGCAATAGCAGAGTGAGGTCCAGGCAAGGGTCGAGGCCGGCAGCAGACAGAATATCCAGTACACGAACCAGGGTCAGGGGTCACAGGCAAATCGGCAGCGTAGGAATCCAGGCAGAAAGGTCCAAAGGGCACAGGCAACCAAACGAGGTCAGTAGACAGGCAAAAGGTCGGCAACAAGAATCTATCCAAAGGTAACAGCAACCAGGAACACAGCAGGCTAGACAGCAACTAAGCAGGAACTATAACCGGCAGTAAGGGCTTGTCCCTTGCTGCCTAATAAACAAGCAAGAGCCAATGAACGGTGCCCTGCACAGCAGGGAATACTTAGCCCAGCTGGCTATAATTAAATGAGGAATACGCACGCGCCCGGCTGCCCTAGATGCCGGGACGTGGCGCAGGAGACAGAGAAATGACAGGAAATGACGTCTCGGTCGTCGTAACGACGGCCGGGACGCCTAGCCAGACCCGGAAGTGAGTCGCGGCGGTGCCCAGAGCCGCCACGGCTTGTAACAGCAGGTGTATGTTGTGCATAGTTATTTGTGATTATAGTTATTTAAAGCAAACATTGGTTTTACAACAGTTTAGTGTTGTGGCTTATTTGGCGCTGCTGGTGTGCAATTGTTAATTTTTCACAGTAACACTTTAGCTTGCCACTAGCACTTGACTTACAGATAAATGTGTATTGTTGAGCTTTTCATTCTAGTCTATATCATGCATGTATTGTTTACAACTGCATGTTGCCTGTGCGTCCACCATGGTCGTTTTAAAAAAATAGTACATTGTTTAATGTTTGACATTAATATGAAATAAAAAAAATATATTTATGAGTGAAGTGTATTAAGATGTGTGTTGTGCATATTTAGTTGTGAGTAGGGGTATTTTAAACGAACAATGCTTTTTCAACAGTTGAGTGCTGTTATTCAATGTTGCTGCTATAGCTTTTTAGACTTAAACAAGACCCTGAGTTTCCTTAAGAGTGTTAAATATGTTTTTTGTTAAGGCCTCATAAGGCCTTTGTTCAGCCATTTATTATAACTTGCATAGAAATATTATTTGCTAAAAGAGATTATTCATTTTTCTGCTGATTTGCAGTTTTACAAGATGTAAGCCCATGGCCTTGAAGTTAAGCTGACATAGAGAACACCTGAAGAATGTATCAAGATATGAGAACAATAAGTAGCTTCATGTTCAGCTCGTAATGTGGGAGCTGTGCACATGATGTTGGACATGGCGGACAGGAGATAAACCTCCATCTCCCCCTGAGATAAGAATAATAGGCTCATCTGTCCTTAGAAGGGGGAGAAAGTAAACACCTCAAGAATACGTGAGATAGTTAATTAGTAGCGCTTCTCATAGACTTAGTATGCTTACGACGTAGGTTTCATTTATTCAGTAGGCTATAGAAACTTGTATCTTTGTATCAACAAATCAGAGAATATTCCTTGTATACAGAACTTGGTCTGTGTCAATTCTCTCCAGCTGATTGAAGCGCTTCCAGATATACTTGACACCACGGGCAAACTTGGATCAGATAAATAGATCTAACAAGAGTTAAGCATGAATTTAAGAAAAACACAAAGCTCTTCATCCATTCCCAACCCTTTTTCTTTTTACTTCAATAAATTTTTATTGAGATTTTCAAAATTAAATGGGGTACAGAAAAAAGAAAAGGGGACAAGTACAATTGGGGGAACAAACAAAAGGGAAGAAAGGGGGGGAAACCCCCACACGGGGGGGGGGGGGGAAGTCACTCAAATGAAACAGCGATCTTATAACATGCACATTACTTTGAACAGCAAAAATAAGATATACACATTGGTCTTTCTTGTAGTACACCAAATGGGGACACATTAAAACCTAGGTAGCTCAAATAACACACAGGCAGAACCTATTCATTAAGCTGGGGTTCCTCTATGAGGGCTGCTGGAGAGGGAGAGGGTGAAAGATTTGAGGCTTCCCGTGCTCTAACGGAGCCCTCTGTGACATATTCGTGCCAGCTAAACCATTTGAAAATTGGATTGGAGGCGGATGACGTATAGGGCACATCTGTTGTCTCCATCTCAAAACTATACTGGATTTTAGACACGACCTTAGTGATGCTGGGGAGAGCAGGGGACTTCCAGTTCTGAGCTATTGCTGCTCTAGCGGATATTAGTATGTGACCTAATACATAGCGCTTATAGCTAGGGATCACAGGCTGGTATATGTGTAGGAGGGCTACCTCCGGGTCAAGAGTGATAGAAACTCGCAGGACCTCCGAGATCAAAGTGGATACCTCGCCCCAGAACGCCTGAATCACCGGGCATGTCCAAAAGACATGATAAACATCTGCTATCTGACCACATTGAAGCCAGCAGAATTTAGACTGACTTGGCCATATCTTATGAAGGCGATCCGGGGTGAGATAGAGCCGATTGAGGAGCTTAACATGCATTTCAGTGTGATTAATGCATCTAGACATGCGGTGTGAGGATATGAAGATCTTTTCCCACTGCTGGAGAGTGAAAATCAGGCCAATATCTGCCTTCCAACGTGCTTGGGTTGGAATCCTGGAGGCTGGGACCAGGGACTGCAAATAGCGGTACCAGAATGTTATTCCTCCCCTACTACCCGCCTTTGTTAGTCTATCTAGAACCTGAGCTGATAATGTGGACAGAGCATGGGGGGTCCTGGAGCCAACCCTTTTTCTTAAGTGGTCGGAGAACTTCTTAAGTAAAGAAGGATTTTCATCTTAACTTAAGAAATTCTTAACTTACACAGATTTTTCTTCTTATCTCCCATTTCTGGGCATGCGCAAAGACGATTTTCGTATTAGCTGCAAAAAACGTCAGATAAGATCAGTAATGAATCAGGGGCCTAGTGATATTATCATTCGGTGATCAGGCTGCTTTAGGGCCATTTTTGATAAATGAACCCCCAAAGAGGCATGTTTTTTTTTATGAACATGAATACTATTAGTTTAAACATAACGGCTTTGTATTTCCAATATATTTCCACTTCCCAAAAGAAAGTGGAGTATTTGTGTACTTTTAGGACTCAGTGCAGAGAAAGCAATGAATGTTTTGTCTTCCTCGTCCCAAACCGTTCAGCATCTACTCTCCTCCCCATTATTAGAGAACGGATCAGACCTGGCACTACAATCATATTGGATTGTTGGAAAGCTTATGCGGATATCGGTAACAGTGGTTTCCAGCATGTAAGCGTGAATCACACCTTCAACTTTGTGGATCCCAAAATGCTGGCAAATACACAGAAGATTGAAAGGATGTGGGGATCTGCTAAGTGGGGAAACAAAAAAAGAAGAGGGACGAACAGGAATTTTCTTGAGTCGTACATGGCCGAGTTTATGAGGAGGACTAGCCTAAATAACCGTGATCCTTGCGAAGTGATTTTGGAAGATATTTCCAGTTTTTGCCTGAAAAAAACAACCGAAGAATCAACAACGGAGAATCGGAAGTAGCAGTGCACGTAACCAAAAGTTCTATACAATAAGGTTAAAAAGTCCGTAAAGTACACAAGTACCGAAAGTGGAATTATCTTTCCATATCAGTGGGAATAAATGCACTAAAGTGCACACGAAAAAACCTGGGATGCAAGGTAACATATATCAGGGATTGCTAATCTATAAGCATATACTCTATCACTCACTAAAGTGAACACACAGGTTAAACAATTTTGTAAATGAAACCAACGTTTTTCCATACAGAAGTAAAAAATAGCCATGTAGAAAAGAAAAAAAAAGATGGACAGTTAGACTTAGCTTAACACCATCGCAAGTGGTGAAGGCAACATCTTGCAACTGATGACGATTGCTTTAAAGATATTGCAACCCTGCCCCCACACTCGCCCGCTTCCCTGTAACCAATTTTGTGTTGCCTTTTCATTGATTTCCATTTACGCGTGCGCACTAATATCTCTATTATTCTCTTCCTTCAACTCTCACACTAACTTGCCGTTCTTAACAATACAATGATACCAGTAGCCCACACCCATGTTCGTCACTAGCTCAGACAGGCCAATTGGAACGCGGTGTACATTTGAGCTTTGAATGACAATTTTTTTAACCAATCAAAGCCACACGAGAAGAACCTTGCACAGGCATACAGACCAATAGCAGGAGGAGAAAGGCTTTGGCCTTGTCGTAGTTTGGTTGAGATCTGTTTCCGTCGCGCAGAAGGTTCCTTTGGTGCGCGGGAGGTCGTGTGACTGAATCTGAACAGTGAGCGCTACGCAGAGGACATTGAGCCAGGTAACTGGAGTAAATCGCCGTTATATCGTTATGTGGGGCGGAGAGGAACATGAGCAGCCCGTGTTGTTAGTGGCGGCCTATCTGGTTTATTTACACAGGGTTTCGTCTCCAGGCCTAGACCTGGCATGCAGTGTATGGGAAGGAGGGTGTCGGGGCATTGTGAGGGAACATGGATGCGGTTGATGTTTGTGCTAATTGCTTGTCTATGAAATGTTATTAGTTCAATGTTCATATGTTGTGAGGTCTGATGTAAAAATACTAATGCATCTTAAAAAAAAAGACTATTGTTTTATTGTATTTTTCAAACGACGTCCACACTTAGAATTTTGTTGAGATGTATATTTTTCCTTGCATTTTAATGTTATATGGGTCACTGAATGGTTTCTATGACTCCATGATACAATCCTTTTCTCCCTTGTTTTATCTGACCACGATCTTGCCTGAAGATGACAATATAAGATCTGATCATATTATTTCATTTTTTTATCAATATTCTGGTGGAAAGGAATTATTGAGTGATGAGAAGGGGCAATCTGCTTCAGAAAGTTTTCTTAGCTGTATATATTTTTTTTCTAGCTGAAAATGCAGGGGAATAGGGGATTTAAAACTGAACAGCAAAACCATGCTTATCGGAAGCCTCAATATAATCAGCAACAACAGCATCACCAATATCAATATCAGGAACTAGACTCTCCTTCCCCTACTAATGGACAGCAAACCAGTCCTGGTAAGTGTGATACTTAGTATGTGTTCAGTGTTTTACAAAATGCAAGTGTTTACTACCCAAAAAAACCTAAAAATCTTTAAATATATTTTTTATTCCAAAAGAGTATTAAGTGCTCCTCCAGTATCACTGTATTATCAAGTAAACTTGGAGGATATTTTCATTGATATTTATACTTTGCAATTTGCTACTTAGATGAAGGAGTCACTATTGATTTGAAGAATTTCCGGAAACCGGGTGAAAAGACGTTCACTCAACGCAGCCGCCTCTTTGTGGGCAATTTGCCTCCTGATGTCACAGAAGAGGAGCTGCGGAAAATGTTTGAGAAATATGGCAAAGCAGGCGAGATCTTTATACACAAAGACAAAGGCTTTGGATTCATCAGGCTGGTGAGTAATGTTTAAATTTGTTCTGTGGGTTTTCTTTATATCCCACTGTGTTATGATTTAATGAAAATAGTCATAATTCATGTGCTGTGGCCCCACACTATTTGGGGGGGAAGAAATTGGGGATGCAAAACACTACAATGGTAAACCGTATCCATATTTTACCTGTTTTTGGATTCTTGTTGAAGGGTTGGCCAGCAGGCAGGGATCATAATACACATATAAGCGTGCGAAACTTTGTCATCATTAGACATCTGAGTTTACTTTGAAAAATATATATATGTATGTTGGCGATGCTCTAATACTGTTGGAAGTTATTTACAAATATGTTGGGGTTGTACCATTATTTAAAATTGTAAGGAACATATCATTAGACGTTTGTTTATTGATTTGCATGTACCTAATTTACCATTGTGTTAAATTAAGAATATAGGGGGCATATTCAGTTTGGTCCAGAGATCACGGTTGCGCAGCGGCTGCGCATTATATAAGGTACCGTAACACCACAGATTTCCCTTTGCAAACCTTTGTGGGGGCAAAGGGAAATCCGCATTGTTGCGGTACCGCGTAGTACCTTCGCTGGAGCGTAACTGCGATTTCCAGACCTAATTGAAAATGCTCCATAATGTCACACTCCTGTTTGACTAGAAATACCTGTTAAAAGAGTTGGAGTAATATTACTCCACAAAAACAATTGTGGGAATGTAAGTAATTATTTCCATTACAAGATCTCAAAACCTGGTTTACTACTACATTGGTGTACTAGGCTTTAGTGATTTTACAATGGCTTTGATAGTAATCTGCGGCATCTACAGTGCCCTACTGAATTCCAAGTCTATCTATACTGTCATTTCATTCATGTTTACCTTCTATTCTCAGTGGTTCTCAGCCCTGTCCTCTAGGAATATATAAAATGCTATAACGTGTGCCATATTGATGTCCTTTGAGGCCATGTTTGTGAGACACCAGTGGAATGAAAAGTGTACCAGAGTCTTCAGTGTGTTTTGTGCCTTAACTCCTATTTTGTCTTCCACAGGAAACTCGTACTCTGGCAGAAATAGCTAAGGCAGAGCTTGATAATCTTCCTCTGCGAGGGAAACAGTTGCGTGTTCGATTTGCCTGCCACAGTGCTGCCCTATCTGTGCGGAACCTTCCTCAGTTTGTGTCTAATGAGCTGTTGGAAGAGTCCTTCTTCATATTTGGGCAGGTTGAAAGAGCTATAGTAATTGTGGATGATCGTGGCAGACCCACAGGCAAAGGAATTGTCGAGTTTGCGTCTAAGCCAGCAGCTCGGAAAGCTCTAGATCGCTGTGCTGATGGCTCTTACCTCCTGACTGCGTGAGTACTTGGTACACTGATATACCAACATGAAACATTTGATGTCTGATATAACTGAAGACTCAGTTACACTTATATAAAACATTACGTTGTGTCTTGATATAGTGGCTTTTGTAGATATGGGTATGTGACTCTTATATCTCCTACCAGCATAGAGTGCTTTGGCAGCAACTAAATGCACACTGCATTATTTTCATCTGAGTTTCAATTATTGGGAACAGCGCAAAATATTCACATACTTATCTCCTTATTTGGTAACCATGCTCTATATCTTATTCCAATAAAGAATGTTGTTGGGCTTGTAAAGTGTATGAAGCATTTTATTAGTGGGAGGTGGTCAAGAGACAGATGGCTGCATGAAATAAAGGGTCCCAAGCATGTCTTGTCCATCATCCATCATTTCATTCTGCATTGAAAGTCTTTGCTTTTGTATTCTTTGCAGGTTTCCTCGTCCTATAACTGTGGAGCCTATGGATCAGCTTGATGATGAAGAAGGGTTACCTGAGAAACTTGTTGCCAAGACTCAATCCTACCATAAGTATGTTATTGGTAGACTCCCTTCCTGACAATTACATGCAATTATTTATTTCTCTTGATAGTAAATATTATGGTGCTTTGTAGCTTGAAATATGAAGTTGATCAATATTTGTCTTGGGAAAGGGAATATTTTCTCTTTCTGCTTGTTAACCAATGAAAATGTAACTTTAGTGTCCCCAACTTTTACCTTACCGTGGCTTAATGCCAGTGTCTGAAGCTGTGGATATTGTTTGGGTATTTTTGTTTGTCTGTCTCCCCTTCCTTTCACACCTTTTTCAGACATCTGGTTTCAGAACTGTATCAGGCTGGAGGACAGCATTCACTGGTCCTGGCTGCCATGCAGTGTCTATCCCAGTTTGTCGACCACCTGAGGTCAACAAATTAGTCCCAACATGGGAAGCCACAAACAAAGCCGTTAAATTGCCAGAGCAGCAGTTTAATATATTGAGACCAAGTAATTCTTGGGTCTCTAAGTAAACAAAACAGGAAAAATGGGGACTTAATGTATTAGTTTTAGAGATGTCCAAAAGGGGAAGTGGGATTTGTTAAATTAGTCTAATCACTCTTCTGGTTTTAGGGAGAGGGAGCAATCCCCTCGCTTTGCTCAGCCTGGAAGCTTTGAGTATGAATATGCAATGCGCTGGAAAGCACTGATCGAAATGGAGAAACAGCAGCAGGATCAAGTTGACCGGAATATTAAAGAAGCACAGGAGAAGATGGAAATAGAGATGGAAGCGGCAAGACATGAGCATCAGGTTATGCTTATGCGGCAAGGTGAGCTTCTCTTATTGTCTTTGAAAAATAAATGTTTAACAAAACTTATATTCGTTTTCTATAACATTAAAAATAATAATCTTGCAAAACGAAAAAAAACTGCATAGAACCTTGTTTGGTATTTTCATTTATCCATTTTAATGGGTGGGTGCTACCTTGCCTCATTTGTTCTGACTTATATGAGTTTTAAGAACTCGGTTTGTCTGTTTTGTAACTTTATCTTAGTTTTAAAATAAAGGAGATTGTGATGAATGCAGACTACTTAAAACAGGCAGTTTAGTATATTTCTCTGGAGGATATTTGTTTAATACTGAAATGCAAAAGTGTGCTTATACCTATTTGGCTATGGTCTTTAAAAAACACGCTGTCTAATTCTGTAAATTCCACAAAAAGACTGCATCATGGGGCATATTCAATTAGCTTTTGGATTCGCGGTAACGCGCGTTGCCGCGAAAAGTGCGCGTTCTTGCGGGTATTACGGTACCGCATTAACGCGGATTTTCGTTCGCAACCCTATGGGCTGCGAACGAAAATCCACGTTATTGTGGTACCGTGTATTACGTTTCGCGGCTGTTCCGGCGCGTTACCGCAAATCCAAAAGCTAATTGAATATGCTGAGTCTTAAAATTAAACCATTCAAGACTAGATCCATTCTTATTTTCTGTATGGAAGCAATTTTTTTTTTTTTTTTTTACCAACATTGCAAAAACGTTTATGGCACTGGTTAGAAAATGAAACACAGTTGCTACCAGAACAAGAATTCCATAATTTTCTGATTGTTTTCAGATGCCTGAGAGTCATTCTCTGAAATTATTACTCAAATTGTTTTGAGTATAGTAATACCAGATATGCGTACCTTATTGGAGTCAATGTTTCAGTTTTTGGTTTTTTTTTTCAGTCACAGTTCTTGTATTTGCTCACTGTCATTAAGAGAAGAAAGTCCACTAGTACATTTAAATGATTTTAAGGTGCGGAGGCTGCTTATCCTTAAATATATGTAGGCTTTGGAGCTACTGGAAACTATTACATATGTAAACGTTCTAGGATGGACTGCACTTGAGATGTTTATAAATCCACTCTGTGGTCTCTGCATAGATCTAGTAAAGGTGCGAGTGGCTGTTGATCAATTGTCCCCTGAGGAATTTCAGGGTTTGTGTCTTGCAGTGCTCAACCTGTTGTGAGGTTTCATGTACGATCCAGAAACTCCACAGGCTTCTAGTAAAGCCAGGGCGTTTGTAGATGTGTTTCAGGAATGTCTTCCTGATGAGGCAGAAATGGGTTTTCAAAAATGGTGACCATAGGTGCTGGTAAAAATAAAAATGGGTTATTTGCCCCCTTAGGAGATAAAGCTATAGTTGGTGGGGTGGGGAAGGGTCATTATGGCCTGCAGAATAATTGTTTGTTTTCCTTACTTGCTGTCCAAACCTCCCAACAGGCAGGGCATGAGCCCATTATTTTGTCTCCCAATGTAACACCTGCACTTTATTTTGACTGCTGCCCAAACTGTATGAAGGAAAGTAGGAGAATTTGTGATATCAACATTTATTTATATAGCGCCAGCAAATTCCGTAGCGCTTTACAATTGGGAACAAACATTTATAAGACAATCCTGGGTAATATATACAGACAGAGGTAAGAGGGCCCTGCTCGTAAGCTTACAATCTATGGGACAAGATATGGGGTGACATGGTGAAAGATGTGTCAATGTTGTGAGCCCTAAAGTGGTCTAGGGAAATTTATACAATACTTTTGATTTGCTGTACAATATGAAGAGCAACCATATGATTTCTCTGTTTTTCTAGACTTTCGATTACCTTTAAACCTTTTGTGCAACACTCCTATACTGGTCAAGTTTTATTTTACAGGCAGTGCAGTTGAGGATTAGCATTACAGATCCATTTGAAGTAAACATTTGGTGTGTTCGCACATATCAGAAAAGTTTGCTAACTTGACTGCTGTATTATTTTGTCAGATTTAATGAGGCGCCAGGAGGAGTTACGCAGATTGGAAGAGTTACACAACCAAGATGTACAGAAACGCAAGCAACTTGAGCTCAGGTAAGGTAGCTCCTGTGCAGTTGGCAAGAACTGCTTAGGTGGGCACCAATGTCTAAGATTTGCTTTTTGTTTTCAGACACGAAGAAGAACGCAGGAGGCGTGAGGAAGAGACTCGCCGGCAGCAGGAGGAGATGCTCAGACGTCAGCAGGAGGGCTTTAAAAGCAACTACCCTGATTCGGTGAGTCTGAATATTAATCTTTCCCTGTAATAAAGTATGTTGGGATACATAGTTCTTTTTGCCATTAGACATACAATCTTTTACAAATAATATGCATTTGTCATGTTTACATCTAGTGCAGTGGTTGGGCAATAGGCGGCCCACCGAGCAATCACTAGTGGTTCCCTTGTTGGCTACTCCCAATCTTATTTTCTGCCTAATGAGCAGAGAATAAGTGTGAATAGCGGCTGCCGACTTGTGCGTCATGTGACAACCTCTGCTCAGTGCAGGGTGGTCACACAGCATACCCGGAGGAGGGAGTGCGCTGTGCTCTCTCTCCTTTCTCTGTAAGGCCCATTTGAATTTGCGGCTTATGAGCTATTTTCAAGTTGCCTATTGCTGATTTACTAGATCATTCTTGTGGTAATGCAATCTTCTATTTACAATATGTTGTACAGCAATATGGAAGTCGCATGTAACAGTGTTAGTACATGGTGCCACAATGAGTCATTAGTTTATCTCAATGCAATGTTCTCTTTGGAGTTTTTCATAATTCATTTGGCATAGGTAGTCAATTTGGCTTACTTAGTAAATTCACTCTTTGATCTTGCTGATTTTTTTTATTTTTTCTGCTTTTATATACAGAGAGAAGCTGACATGAGAATGGCGCAGATGGCACTGCCAGGTAACTTGAAATTTTTTTTTGTTTTCCTTTCACGCCTTTATTGGAAGTGTAGAATTTTAAACATTGTGTACCTTTTTTCTTCCCCCTTTTTATATATATATATATATATATATATATATATATATATATATATATATATATATATATATATATATATATATATATATATATATATACATATATACATATACATACATTTATTTATTTGTCTTATCCAGGGTCAATGGGAATGAATAACCGTTCATCACTGGGCAATAGTAATGTCCCTGCTGGAACCGCTCCTCCACCTGGGCCTGGTGCCATGATGCCGGATGCAGCTGCAATTGGAATGGTGTGTTGATTTTGGCCTTCAAATGTTAATTTCTTTCTTTTTATTTAATTTGATGCAGCAGTTGACTTCCCACCCCCATTCCTTTGCAGACCCCACCCACAGCTGACAGATTTGGACAGGCCCCCAATATGGAAGCCCTTAACGCAGCCAATCAACAAGCTTTCCCACGTGGCACACCAGGAGCTGACTTTGGCCCTAATAAACGTCGCCGATATTGATTTATTTTTTTTTATTATTTTTTTTTTTCCAATGATTTTTTATTTTATTTTTTTTGTATCAAGTCATCAGCCACATGAGTTGCCCAAAGCGAGTGTGACCAGATTTGTATTGGTAGTGTTCATGTTGTAGGGCAGTCTGCTGCAGTGGTGCAGGTAGAGACTGGTCCTTCTAAATTTTTAATTTAGGCACGTTTTGTTGAGCGATTAAGGGGTGGGAAGGGAGTATTGCTTAGGAGCAGGAAATCTTGTATAATGTGAACATTTCCAAGAAGGATATTGCTGATAATCTTAATTTCCAGCAGAAAAGAGTTCACTTTTGGACTGTTTCTAAGCTGCAATGTGTAAAATGCCACTGTGCCTCCCATTCCTGCCTCCTCAGTCCATTACACGGTTTGTCTTTTCATAAGGTAGCAACCTTAAAGGCTGTCCTGAGCTTTAGTGGAGAAGCTCATTTTTATGTGTATATTTTATTTTAAAAAAAAAAAAAATTCTCCTATACTGGACCATACTTTATGTAGTGTTTTTGTAATTTTTTTTTTTTATTACTATTTTCCACCTTGCCTGGTTGTTACCTGCTGGGATACATTTTTTAGTTAAGTTCTCATCACTTCAGTCCCAAAGCTCCGTCATGTGTTCTGCTAATCTTCCTCATGGCATCCCACCGTCCCCAGTGTTTTCTCCTCTTAGCATTGTTAAGAGGAGTTTATTGGTTATTCAGCAATGTGATATGTGAAAAAAATTCATAAATAAATGGGATTTTAAGTCTTGGTTTTTTTCCACTTTGTTTTTTTTTGGGTTGTCTTTTCTGCTAAGTCTGCTACCTTATTCTTTCTGCATACTAATTTTTAGACCAAGAAGTGTAAACTTTAGCAAATTGCTTAATGCTGTGATGTATAAACAAAGTTTGTTTTGGTTTTTCTCTATCTTGGTGATGGTTTGGTATCCCAAGTTGCTGCCTTTATATACTGGGTCTTTAATAGATTTCATAGTTGCGTTAGCCAAAATAATTGACTTAAATTGTCCTGACAAAATGGGTAGTTATTTCCATTACAAAATGACCAAATGAAAACCATTTTAGTGCAGTGTTTTTTTTTGTTTTTGTTTTTTTTTTTTTACTTGAATGACTGTCATAGGAATAGAGCTACTTTATAGAGATCAGTCAGACACCAACTGTAATGACATGGCATTTTCATGGCTTTTTTTTTCCAGGTAATTCTTTTAGTATTGCCATTCTATGAGAAAATAAGGGAGGAGGTTTTGTAAAGTCACTAATATAGTTATGATAAAAAAATGTATGTATTTAAAAAGCACCGTCCTATTACCCAGTGCTCTACATTAAGGGCATCATGATGCAAACAAAGTCTACAATAACATAAAACAAAAGGTAAAGTTTTTTTTTTTTTTTATTATAGCAACTAATAATTTTAAATAGAAGGCCCATCCTAGTGTATCCCAAAACAAATAGCGGGAGCAGTATCCTACGGTAGATCAGGGATTAGAAAATACAAAGGGGCTATTTAGAAAGTGTATCCTCAGCGCTATATAATATCTTGTTAATGGTTACCATTAACAAAGAAAATATATGGGAAAGGAAGCAGTGAGGAATTCTGCAGTCTAACTTAAATTTTATCCTATCTTTTAAATAAAATGTGTTTCAGAATAACTATAAGTAGTATCAATACTTTCACCATCAATAGGTTTAATAACTTGGCACCGACAGTCCTCTTGTATCAATTAGTACAATGTATCATGTATTAAGTTATGTATGCAAATCAAAAACTATATCTGAACAATTAAATTAAACAAAACTAAAACTCAATTTCATGTAATAGGATAAATATATCACACTGAATAGTGGATCTTAGTAATACTAAAACTCCTTTAGGAACACTTGTCTCATTTATTGCTAAAGGATTTGACTAAGATTTAGAAGTGATACTTCAACTTTAGTAATGTTAAGTCCCAGGGTTATTAATAACCCAAAAATGAAGTTTCAAAGACGTAAGTTTTAACGTAGATGGAGTCGTCCTGTGTGTATACTGTTCATAAACTTTCTCTTTTCGATTCCATAGTCCTTTTTTTTGTGAGCATAATATTGTTTTCATGCAGTTTAGCAGTGGGCTGCTCATCTTGTTTCCATGCGGCAGATTGTTGTGGGTCTGTAATATTCTTACATAGCTGTATACAGTTCCAAAATATAAAACGCACATTTCTTTACCCTACTGGCAATTTAATAAGAGGCATTGTTCATTTTTGTAAAAGGGGGCTTATTTAAACCCCAGGAGGCCCGTTGGGTTTTCAATTTATCTTCCCTTAAATTTCTAGTAACTTTCTAATCAAAATAGAGAAGAGGATTCCTAATTAACAGTATTCAGTCGTTTGGTTAAATGTGTAGTAGTAGTAACTATCTGTTCAAACTGTTTTATTTTTTTCTTTAAATATAAAATACAGAAGTTATCTTAAGTGTTACAGAATAAGATAATACGCTGTCTGCAAAATTTTCTGTGGGTTTAAAATGTAACTGTTTGAAAAACTGTTATAATAAATCTTCAATCAATTTCAAGGTGTCATATCAGATTAAGCACAAAAGCCCAAAGTATTGTGTTAGAATGATACATCTAAGGTATTTTTTTTATTGCAACAAATCAGTGAAATTTAAGATGTCAAGATGAATAAAAAATAGTTTGAATTATTTTACATATAATAAAGGTGCATTTCGTATGTATTATCAGTACCTTCATGTACCAAGCCATTATGGATTGATATATATATATTTTGATATAATTATATTTTTTAATAAATTACTATATTTATATGACTTAAGGGGGTATTCAATTGTTAGTGTTAATGCTCTCAAACGAGCGCTCAAAAAATCTTCGCGTTAATACGGTAATTACTCGCGGAATTTCAGCTCAAATTCCGCGAGTAAACTACAAACTACCGTATTAACGCTTTTCGCTCGCAATATTACCCTATAAGCGGTAATATTTTTTGAGCACACGTTTTTGCGTTAACGCTAACAATTGAATACCCCCCATAGAATGTAAATTAATAACATGGGGGGAAATACATTGTCAAGCAAATTGTTTATGTATCTGTTCTTCATAATATTTTACCAAAATGAAAAAAAACCAACTTATTTATAGGTTAGATAAGCATTATATAGCAACATTTGAATCCGTGTAAAAATCCATATCTCTGGTCTATTATGAATAGGTAGTCTTAACACTATGTATCCAGACCTCTGAGAAATAAATCTCATCCCAGTGACAGTTAAATCATTTCGATTCTTCCCCTGCTTCAGGGAAAACTACAATATGTGCCTCTGACATTAACGTATGGTGTTCATAGGAGTGTTTAAAACAGGGATAGCATTTTTTTTAACTATATAATTATTTGTGTGTAGATGTCTATCATAATATCATGTGGCCCTGGTGAGGTGTTAGGTTGGGTACGCACTGAAGAATTTTTCGACCAATGTATTATCTCAAACGATTGTACCTACGACTGAAGGTACGATCAGTCTGGCGATTCCGGTTTACACACTGACCCGATTTACCTTCAGACCTGTGCTCTTCATCTGGTCAGAGAATGACGCAAAACATTCATCAGTCATACTGGCTAAAATCGCTTTGTTATAGCTATCCACATGTCCTAACGAATTTCGGTAGCTTTTGTGACTCTGAAATGAAATATTCTGTCTCATAATGAGCAATGAATTATTCCATCTGCAGCAGTCTACAGTCATGGGCAAAAGTTTTGAGAACAATGCAAGTATTGGTTTTCACAAAGTTTACAGCTTCAGTGTTTAGACCTTTTTGTCAGATGTTGCTATGCTATACTGAAGTAAAATTATAAGCATTTCAAAAGTGTCAAAGGTTTTTATTGACAATTACATTTAGTTTATGCACAGAGTCCATATTTGCAGTGTTGACCCTACTTTTTTGAAGACCTGTGCAGTTCGCCCTGGCATGCTGTCAATCAACTTCTGGGCCACATGCTGACTGTTGGCCGCCCATTCTTGCCTAATCGATGCTTGGAGTTTGTTAGAATTTGTGGGTTTTTGTTTGTCCATCCGCCTCTTGAGGATTGACCACACATTCTCAATGGAATGAAGGTCGGGGGAGTTTCCTGGCCATGGACCCAAAATGTTGATGTTCTGATACCTGAACCACTTAGTTATCACTTTTGCCTTATGGCAAGGTGCTCCATCATGCTGGAAAAGGCACTGTTCTTGTGTGGTTGGGAATAGTTGCTCTAACCTGAAGTCAGCAGCAAATGTTTTTGGGATAAAGTTCATTCTCATGGCAAAGAGGGAGTTTGAAATTAATTGCAATTCATCTGCTCACTTCATGACGTCCTAGAGTATATGCAAATTGCCATCATAAAAACTGAGGTAGCAGACTTTGAAAAATAATATTTGTGTCATTCTAAAAACAATTGGCCATGACTACATTTATTCACGGGGACATTCATTACTGGCATCAGCTGTGAAGAGCACGACTCTGTAAACTCTGGATATCGTGAGCATCAGTACATACACATTACATGATCGGAAGGTGACTGGGAGCAAAATATTAAACAGTATGACCAACCAAATGAGCTCAGTTTTGATCATCGTGTCATTATAAACACTAACTCGACTTACCAATTATTGGGCCAATTAGTTGTATGTCAGCTGATTAGGTAAAAAAAAGCTCCAGTGTGTACACCTAGCCTTTGTCGGGGAGGCTTTGAAAGCAGTTTATATTTTTTCTTTTATAATTGGCTCCGATTATCATTTGTCATGAGATAATCTTAGGATAAGTAGAGAAATACTTCTAACAAAAGGTCCAGAAGCTGCAGTCAGAGAAAGTCTCCCTGCAAATCCCTGTCCGCCACCTGCTGGCCTGTTCCTCAAACTCAAAAGGTGTTTTGTTGGCAGCATATATGCTTTCTGTGTCCGACGCATCCTTGACCTAAAATATCCCACCCGCTCTGCCTCCTCCATGTCAGCATACACTGAGGGTTAATCCCCCCTTGCATGTAAGTCAGGACAGGAAAGAAGATACACCCGGAGGGTGTCTTCTATCCTGTCCTTGAAGTAGAGTCAAGCAGTGCAGGTTTATTTTAACCTGTTGTCTACTTCAATGGCCATAAGGAACAGGGGGATAGCTCCTCTTGAAAGCTATGGCAACTGCACTTTTTGAGGGTTAACAGTGCATAGGTGGTGGGACCGGCCTACTCACGGGGCACCCTCCATGGGAGTTTGCATCCTCAGGGCAGCCACATGAGCCTGCATAGGCCCCAATTTCGGAGTGACATCCTCTGTATAGGAGTGTCAAGACTCTGGCAGCCATATGAACCTGCATGGCACCAATTTCAGAGTGACGCCCTCCATGGGAGCTTGCATCCTCCGGCATCTAGGAGAGCTGCATAACAGGGCATCTCCCTCCCCCCCCCCCCCCCCCCCCGCTTCCAACTAATACTTTCTGTCCTGGTTCCAAGAATCTCAAAGCTGACCCCTTATCCAGATCCTTTGACATTTCTGACTCCCTGGCTCTTCTGGACAACAAGACCATCCTCAATCCTGTTCAAGTCGTGGCTCTAACTAAATCAACTACGATTTCTCCTCGACGCTCCTTAGTGTTTCAGGACGGAGATGCAGGTTTGCAAAGTTGGGCTCATGAGTCCAGATTCGCAGGTCATGCTGGCTACAAGAAAACTAAGGCCTTCCTCTCTAGATACTATTGGTGGCCCTCTCGGGTTAGATGTACGCAAATTTGTTAAGGCCTGTTGTGTATGTGCTTGTCACAAGACTCCCATACAAAGTCCTTCTGGCCTTCTGCTTCCTTTTCCTATTCCCGACTCTCCTTGGACCAGCATCACCATGGACTTTATTACCGATCTACCTCAGAGTCATGGTTACAACACTATCTGAGTGGTGGTAGACCGGAGTAAGATGTCCCATTTTACTCCCTGTAAAGGAATCCCCTCGGCCTCTGAACTCGCACGATTGTTCCTAAAGAATGTGTTCCGTCTCCGCGGGTGACCCCAGGATGTAATCTCCGATCGTGGAGTTCAGTTCCGATTATCACCCCCAGACGAATGGACAGACCAAACGGTTAATCAGGATCTGGAATGTTTCCTGCGGTGTTTCTCCTCTGAACATCAATCCTCCTGGAGTGACCTTCTCTACTGGCCGGAGTTTGCACACAATAATCATCTACATTCCTCCTCGGGTTGCTCTCCCTTCTTCACTGTCTACGGAAACCACCCTACTCCTCCCTTCTTACTAGAAGCTCCTGTATCTTCGGTTCCCGCAGTCGACATTAACGATTTTTCTCAAATCTGGGCCAAGTCTCAAGCAAGGCTTTTGGAATCCGCACTGCAGTATAAGGGCGCTGCTGATTACCATCAAAGAAATTTGCCTGTCCTGAAAGTAGGAGATCGTGTTTGGTTAGCAACCCGTAATCTCAGACTCCGTGTTCCCTCAATGAAATTGGATCCTCGCTTTATTGGACTGTTTGCTATTTCTCAAATTATTTACCCAGTCTCCTATAAACTCTCTTTACCTCCTTCCCTCAGGATCCACAAGGCTTTCCACATCTCCCTGCTAAAACCCTTGGTTCTCAACGAATTCTTCAAGAAACCAGTTGTCCCTCCACCCATCAAGACCTCTCTGGGCGATGAGTACGAAGTAGAAAAAATCTTGAAGTCCCGCTCTGTTTGTGGTAATATCCAGTACCTAGTACATTGCAAGGGCTACGGCCCCGAGGAGAGATCAGGGTCCCTGAGGCTACATGCTCTCCGTCTCCTTCCTAAGTTTCTGGAGAACACCAACCCTTCTTTGGAGGTGAAAAGGGGAGGGGGTACTGTCAGGCGCCGTCCCCGCTTCCTCCCTCCGATGCAGGGACGGCTGCCTGATAGTCTCGACCGGGGGCGCGGCGTCCCCGGCCGTCCTCTACCTGCCGGGCGCAGACGCTCTGACGGGTCCTGTTGCTAGGCAATGGGGTGCTCTCTGTCGGCGGTCAGCGTGCTCTGAGTGCTCCCCCCTGCGCGCCTATCAAATTCTCTCTGCCTCTATTTAAAGCATGCGCTGGCGCCATTAGGGCGCCAGAGTATCATTGTTCCTGCCTCTAGCTTACCTATTGAATTACTTACCTGTTGTGACCCGGCTTTCCTGACCATTCTCCTGCTGCTGTTCCGTTCCTGTTGTGACCCAGCTAGCTGACTTCTTCTGATTGTCCCTTTCTGTTACGGCGATTTGGCCCGCCTGACTACTCTTTGGATTTCCCTTTGGCTCTGTCTGTTCCTGATTGGCTTTGACCTGGACCATTTGACTCCTCTGCTACTACACCGGCAACTGGCTAGAAGGACCGCGACCTGCGTGCCCTGCGGAGCTAAATCCAATCCCCCTTGTGGGGGTCCCTGGTGAATACACGTTAGACTCCGCATCCCGCTAGTTCAGTGGCAACAATACCGATTAGTAGTCCCTGTGCCTCCATACTCCAGCCAAGCCTGACATGTACAAAATGTAATGAAATTATCTTGTGGACAGACTGAGACGGATGCCCTGTGTGCAGTGTGTGAGGCGGAATGCCGTGATCAGTGTGTGGCCACCACAGTGTTGACAACCCTGGAGGAGCCGGCCTGGGCCAGATCGCTGGCGCCATCCATAGCTGAACTCGCAAAGGTGATGTCACGGTCCACAAAGGTAGGTGATCCTTGCTTTACTGCACCACACACAATCCTCACAGTCTCTACCTGTGGGCAGTGGAGTCTCCCAAGCAGAGGCAGGATTGACTGTATCTTTGGCCAAATCCACCCAGGGATTGGCATGGGCTTTCTCAAGTTTGGAACTCTTGCTTACCATTCCCCATAGGAGTAAGTGTGTCGTTCCTGACTCCTTTCAGGCCCCCAACACGGATTCTAGAATCGGAGGGTGAGGATGTACACAGCATGGAAAATCTTATTCTGTGTGTTAAACACTCCTTAGGTTTTGCAGAGCCTGGGGTTGTAGACCCCTTCGCTTTCTCTCTTTGAAGAAACCAAAAAAGCAGATTGTTTGCTTTCTTCCTTACTCTCAGCTGTTGACATTGGTGTCTGACACTTGGCAGATGCCAAATAAGCAGTTTCAGATGCCGGGTAGATGTAAATCTCTTTACCCACTCCCAGCAGATAAATCTGTCTAATGAAAGGGTGGGTCCCCTGGTGGCTCACCTTACCACAGCTACGGCCATTCCTGCACAGGACTCTGTTTCTCTTCATGATCTAACTGATAACAAATGCTACTTTCTTCTCTGCTCTGCTTATGTGGTGGCCGGTAGCTTGTTTAAACCCAACATGTCCACAGTCTGGGTCAATAAGGCTATTCAGCTGTGGGCAGAGCAATGGGTTAAGGGCCTCCAAGACAACGTCCCTAGACTTGATCTGCTGACGTTGGCAGAACACATTTAGGAGACCTCTGAATATGTGGGTCAGGCTTCCTTGGATGCCGGGTCAGTCACTTCCAGGACTCATTATTGTGAGCCACCACACCTTATGGCTGCGCTCTTGGTCGTCAGATGCTGACTCTAAGTGCACCTTAGAAGTGTTACTGTTTAATGTTATCACGCTGTTTGGTTCCGAGTTAGAACATGTTATTCAGGTGGCAAGAGCACCTTTTTACCCATCACCTCCACAGACACAATTTTGCCCCTTTCGTCACTTTGGCAGAGCTTGCGGTGCTACCTCCAGAGAACAGTCATCTGTTCCTAGGAGGATGTGCCACAGGGGCCAGGGCTCCAGCAGACATGGGGTCCCCAAGCCAGGGGGACAAGCCCACAGCATGATGGGATCCCGCACCACGATACTGTGGTGGGGACTCTGCTGCTACACTTCCAGGAACAATGGCGGCATTGACCACGGATGCCTGGGTGCAAGGAATTGTGACACAAGGTTATTTTTATCAACCTAATTCAATTCCCTGCGCAGCGATTCTTCAACACAGCTCTTCCCTCTTGTGCACTCAGAGGCAAAGCACTTCAGGAAGCTTTTATTCTTCGTGGTCTTTGTTCAGGTCCCACAACAGGAAAGAGGTATGGGAATTTACTCCAACCTCTTCCTGGTCCCCAAACCAGACGGGTCCTTCCGTCTCATACTAAACCTTCAGACCCTTGACAGGCAGGTCTGCATATTCAGGTTTCGGATGAAATCCTTGCATTCGGCGATTGCAAGGATGGAACAGGGAGAATTCATGACATACATTGACATCAAGGATGCCTACTTACATCTGGCTATCTGGGAGGGACACCGGTGTCTCTTCCACTTTGTGGTACTAAAACATCCGTTTCAATTCAGGGCCATGCCCTTTGGCCTGGCTACCACCCCGAGAGTGTTCACCAAAGTGATGGCAGGAATCCTGCGCTCCCAGGGGGTCACCATCATACCATACCATACCCTACCCTACCCTACCCTACCATCGACCTGTTGCTAAAGGCGCAGTCTGCATCTCTGCTTCTACATCATATCTATATTACGACTCGGTACTAGGTACTAAACCTACCCAAGTCCTCGCTCAATCCTGTGCAACAGATGCGGTTTCTGGGTGTCACTTTCAACATGGTAGCCCAGAGAATCTATCTCCCAGATGACCAGGTCATTTCGCTTCTGTTCAAGTCCAGGGCGATCATGGCAAGAAGGGAAGTATCTCTTCTCTGCTATCTGAAACTGCTGGGATCCATGTTGTCTGTGTTTGAGGTGGTGCTCTTCGCACAGGTCCACTCGCAATCTCTCCAATGGGAGATTTTCTGCAAATTGTCTGGCTCCCCCGTACATTTGAGCAGGCAGATCATCACACTTCGCAGAGCCACTCGCTTGTCCCTCTCATGGTGGCCAACCAGGCCGAATCTACAAAAGGGCCAGTAATTCTGCACATGGACTTGGACTTCTGTCACCATGGATGTCAGTCTGTCTGGCTGGGGCGCCGTCATTGGCCCTCTCAGGTTTTAGGGCCTCTGGCCCCATCGGGAGACTATGCTACCCATCAATGTCCTGGAACTCTGACCGGTTCACAGAGTGGCACTTCAGGGGCAGCGGTTCCTGACCGGGAAACCCGTGAGGATCCAGTCAGATAATGGCACAGCAATAGCTTATCTGAACCACCAGGGCCGAACACACAGCTCCAGGGTCGATGCAAGACATGACCAGAATCATGTCCTGGGTAGAATGTCATGTTATGATATTCTCAGCCATCTTCATCACTGGGGTGGAAATTTGGGAAGTCGACTTTCTTAGCCGATACAAGGTCCATCCCGGGGAATGGTCCCTTCACAAGGACATGTTCACCCTTCCTGTACAGCATTGGGGCACACCAGAGATCAATCTCATGGCGTCTTGATTAAACTTCCAGGTTCCTCTTTACTGCTTGAAGTCGATGGACCCAAGAGCGGGATACACTGATGCCATGACAAACATTAGGCTGAAGCACCAGGGGAATCTGTTTCCTCCGTTTCTTATGCTTCCACAGGTACTAAAAAAACTAAAGCGATGTACTGCACCGTCTGGTCATAAATTAATTCCCTCTGTATTTTGAGCCTACAGATACTTTCTTCATTGTATTAATGTTATGTATATCACTGACACCAATAAATAATTACCTTCCAAAAAAAAAAAATGTAAAAAAATAAATAGAGAGAGAGAGCGCATTCCCACCATCCTGGTGGCTCCAGATTGGCCAGACATTCAAAGAATGGCAGTGGGACCCCCACTTCTGGCTGCCTCTTCATCCAGACCTTCTGGGTCTAGGTCCTGTTCTGTGCCAATCGGTAGTTCTCTTCCTCAGCTATTTATTATCGAGTTTGGAAGATATACATCCGCTGTTGTGAATCTCAGGGTTATCACACTTCACGTTTCAGTCTTTCCAGTTTGCTTTCCTTTTTGCAGGCGGGCCTGGATAAGGGACTATGTCTAGGTTCTTTCAAGGTGCAGATTTCTGCGCTCTCAATATTTTTTCAGTGCCTGTTGGTGGTTTCTCGGGACACACAAACTTTCCTTTAGGAGGTTTTACACATTCAGCCCCCTTTTCCCATCCAGTGAAGCCATGGGATTTCAAATTCATGCCAAGGGCTCTCACCAGGGATCCTTTTGAGCGGTTGGGTTCCGTAGACTTACGTTATGTTACATGTAAGACAGTGTAGCTCTAGGCCATTGCCTCAGCTCATTGAGTAGCGGAGCTAGGAGTGCTGTGCTGCAATCCTCCTTTCCTGGTGCTCCATGATTATAGAGCAGTGCTTCGCACTAAGCCCTCCTTTATCCCAAAGGTAGTGTCCCGGTTCAATTTGAATCAGGAAATTGTGCCAGTGTTCAGTGTTTCTTCCTTATCTTTGGATGAGATCTTACCTCTGTTGGACATAGTTTGTGCACTTAGATGTTTTGTCGATCACATGGCTTCTGTCTGTAAGACAAACAATCTCTTTATTCTTTATGATGCTTAATAGCGGCGTTGGCCTGCATCTCAGCAGTTCCTTGTTCGATGGATTATATCCACTATTTGTTTGGCCTATGTCTGAGCATCCCGTCCTGTGCTGATTGGCTTTGAAGGCTCATTCTACCAAATCTGTTGGTGCTTCCTGGGTGGCGCATCATGGTGCTTTGGCAGAGCAGCTGGGCGGACGGCATCATGGTCATCTGTCCACATTTTTTCAAAATTTTACAGGTTAGCAGGGCCTTGCATCGGCAGATGCGAGCTTTGACTGCAAGGTGTTGTGTGCAGCTGTTCCAGAGCATACGGTACCTTAAGGTCAGCTTTGGTATGTCCTCAATGTCTCGCAGTGTTTCCAAATGGTAAGAAAGAGAAAAAAGGATTTTAACTCACCGTAAAATCTGGTTGTTTTTTTTACTCCATTGGGGGACACTGTGCACTCTCCCTTAGCTCTGATATATAAGTCCTGTCCTGTTCTGTTATGGTTATCTGGTTCTCGGCTTGACTTTTTGGCCTTTGTTCTGTGCTTGGTTATACAAAATTGAGTTTGCTGCCAGAAAGGAGGGGTATAGTAGAGGAGGAGTGTGTAATAAAACAAGTATGAGAAGTGCCTGGACTCCTAGTCCACCTACTATACCCCACTGTCTCGCAGTGGCCCCCAATGGAGTCAGAGAAACAGATTTTACGGTAAGTAAAAATCCTCTTTTAGTCACTAAAATTGATAACATCTCCAATAGGTGGAATGTAATGAGTGAAAGGCATACCCCACCCAGGGGTGTTCAAGTAATTTAATTTGATTAGTAATTATTTAATATGAGTCTCCTGAAGACAGAGATCGTAACAAGAGTATTTTTTCAGGAATTAAAATACTAGTGCACTCTTATTTGTTACATTTGTCATTTAGTCCCCTTACATTTGTCGTAGCTGTTAAAATGAAATGGTCAGAGGATCTGATATTTTTAAAAAGTCAAATTTATTAAGTTACGGGATCACAGACCATCTGACTGAGCAAATCAGAATGGCAACAACAATACATATGTCAATATGTTTTAAGCAATAAACTTGGCACTCTTACACTGAGGGGCGTTTAGCTTGGCATTTACACTGATTGTACAACATATTAATTATGTGCACTTCTACTAAAAGAATGTGCCTCATTAACCACGATGTGTTAAAATATGAGGCTTTGCCTTGGAGGTATTGTAAGCTTGCGAGCAGGGACTTCTCACCTCTTTGTCTGTTATACACAGTTTTTTTATTAGTTTACGCTACTGTCAAAGTCGTATAATTGGATGAACGAAAGTATATTGGTTTAATATTGGTTTGCCGTGTGTATTGCGAAGCGTACGCCACGTGTTACGTGACATGGTGCGTTCGCACGGTAAAATACGCACGCACACACTCGCATTACAACAGTTAGTTATTTATATAATTTCATATTGGTTCTGTTACACTGTAATTCAGGAGCAGATAGTATTCAGTTTATTATTAGTCTATATATATATATATATATATATATATATATATATATATATAGAGAGAGATTATATGTACATTGTAGTGTTATTAAAGGTTTAGGTAATAGGAAAGGTGTCATGCCTGATATCATATTGAAGCCCTATTCATCAGCAGCTGTCCGGTGCAGTCGGCGAAGAGATCGCACATTGCATACTTTAGTTATTGATATTAGAGAGTAAAACCTTTGTATGATACTGGCTATGAAAAGGAGCAGACCCCCTGGAGAGAAGACCCCCACCTTTGGATTCCTTAGATTGAATCAACCTATTACCTGTCTGGCCTGGACCCACCCAACGTCTGGACCTATAGAAACAATCTACGTCATCTCTTTTGTTCACAATGAAACACTGACTGTATATATATTAGCTGCATCTCACTGGGGCCTCAGTCAACTCTGACACAATATTCTATACAGAATATTGTCCGTCGGGTCCGGTGGGTGCGCAGCGTGCGCAAGCGATTGCATTTGGTATGTACTTATCTTTTGGTATTGGCTGTGCTGTACTGTACTTTATCATGATATAATAATGTATTGAATTGTTGACTATTTACATCTGTTAAAAATAAATCACTTTGTGCTTTGGACACACATTCAATTGATTGGGCAATGCTTATTTTAAAACGATAAAATTACTTTAATAATTTGGGGGCTCGTGAGTTAGGAGTTACGTTACCGGCAGGTATGCAACGCTTACGATATTCGGTTCCTCAACAAAGGGTGGATTGACGGACGTGTCGCATAAAGCAGGAAAGAACGTAATGCGTCTAATACCTGTGGTTCACTGTGTGTTGCGAAACCGAATGTCCGTTGTTGCATAGACTGAAGGAACGCTAATTAGAATCTAGGGACAAAAAAGAAAAATGTTTCTTTTTATTGTCGTTTTACGTTTTAAAGTGTATTGCATTGCTGAGCGTATGTGTACTTCCGGTAAATTTGCCACGTGGTTGAACAATCGTTTTGATAGTTATTATATGCATAGTATAATTACTTGTGAAAGCCTCTGAGACATTATTACGGTTGTTGGGAACTTTCAATTTTCTGCGCAGAAAAGGTGTATAGTGTGCGATTTTGTAACGTAGATACACTGTTTATTGTTGAGGTGCTCAGTTGCTGTCTGACGAGGCGGATTGCCCAACTAAAGGACGGTATACAGGGCAGGTATACCGAATGCGAAAACCGGGTTTTCGCAAAGCGCTACCAATAGATCGCAAGGTTTACTAATAATTAGTATTGGTAGGCAGTGCGATCCGATCGCACCGTTAGTGCGAATTGGTGAAGCAGCTAGGAGGAATTATACTGGAAAGGCAGGTTGATTGTATCAACTTGCGCTCCCAGCGATAATAAACTCAGCAGATTTTTGTGGTTGAGCCAGGGTATCGAGGAGCTGATAGCCCTTGGGGCCCACAGTGATATTTCTGTATTAGGGATCCTCGCCAGGGGCGAGAAAAGCGAGTGTACGCGGCTAAAGGAAATACGTTCACCGAGCATTATAGATCTCTAGCGGTGAGTATAGCGACAGAGTTGAAATTATTTAGTGAAAAGAACAGAGCATTGCGGTGTGTCTGTATTTCACATTTGGCCGGAAGGAACAGAGCATTGCGGTGTGTCTGTGTTCCGGGTAGAAAGTATATTGTGCAACATGGGTGCTAGGCATACGCTAGAGATTGCCAATTTACTGCCTAAGGAAGGTCTTATTGAGTCAGCGAGATTTCTCATGTGTGCAAAATATGGTGCATACGCAACTGTGTATTGTGACACGTGGGTCGAAATGACCAAAGATTGTGATAGGCCTTTCCCAACAACAGGGAGTTTTAATGCAGAGGTGCTAAATACCGTAAAAGATAAAGTACGGTTGATTAAGTCAACCGTAAAGATTTGACCAAATGTCAGCAGTTTATTAGATATTATGGTAATGTGTATGAGCCAACTAATAACGATTGGCGAGTATTATTGAAGACCTGTCTTCCTCTCAATACTGACATACAAAAGTTCATTAAGGATTGTATGTTGGAGGAGGATGAATCCTTAACCGAGGATGATAATCAGGACAATATTAGACATATAATCACACAGTTGGCCACATATTTCCCAGTGATAGTGGACTGGAGTAAAATTTTTAGTATCCAGCAAAAAGATAGTGAAAATGCAGCAGACTATTTTTGCAGAGCTCTGATGGCAATGGGCAAATATACTGGGGTACCAGACATAAAAGATAATCCATATTACAGAGAGGTTGCTGTTAAAGTTCTAATGGATGGCCTCAGGGAAAACTTGAAAAGAAGGATGCAAACTTCATTACCATACTGGAAAGGAACCACTGTTAGTGCTCTCAGGGAGTCAGCTATAGAACACGATAAAAGTATAAACAAACAGAAAGAGACACTAAGTGATAGGGTAATGATGATAAGTATCCCAGCACTAGAGGGACTGCACACACGACCACCAGAATACAACCCACATAACAGGAAACCTAGAATAGTGAGATGTTACAATTGCAGAGAAGAAGGACACATTAGGAAAGATTGTCAAAAGGAAGAGAAACAACACGAGTTGAGGAAGTGTTTTCAAGGCAATAAAATAGGACACCTAGCAAAACATTGTGCAGACATGACAGGGACGTGCTTCTACTGCCATAAGAAGGGACACATGAGTAGGAACTGTGTAGAGAGAAGAATGAATACCTGGGTTGGAAATCACATAGACATCCACAAAGGAGGTGTACACTTCTCTCAGAGGTTCCCCTTTTATTGATTGCACACTCTGTAACAACTAATATTCTGGGGGAGAAATATATACGACTCTAGAGTTAATCTGTGGTGAGCATTAAGGTGCAAAATGTAGAAAGAAACTTATTTTTTTAAAAGTAATCTTTGTTGATTTTGTTTGTTCGTTTTATGTTGTCACGTTTGTTTTCCTAAATCACTAGCCGACGGCAAAGAATAGAAATGTTTGTCTTGTTTGCTGTTTTAAGATAACTATCTTGTTTTTCTTTTCACAGATAAAGGGGACACAAAAGAAGTGTAGACAAGTGTTTAAAAGGGATGAGATAGAGAAATAGAAGAATTACTCTTGAAAGACTAATTAACAATAGACAATTGGAACACTCTTTTGTTTTAGGCTGCAGTGACTCATGATAATTTGTTTGGCTGAGAATCATTATCCAACAATGAAGTATGTACATACTTTGCTCCAAAATATCGTTTTATGTATTTCAGAGAAAATATGAGTCACTAAGAGTACATTTTTACATTTCTCTATTATAAGTTAGAAAAGTCCGTTGAAAAGGTATGTAGTCAATGAGATACCGAGTTCTTAATGAACAAATGACGGACAACACTGGATTGCACTGTTAAGAACCCCTAGTCAAGTATGGGGAGGGGTCATAGTTAGCAAATAGCTAAGGGGAACAGTGGAATGAATACAGCCATTTCCCCATAGAGTCAGAGTCCAATCCAGCTGTCATTTTGTTGTAAAAAATCTCCCTTTCTACATGTATGTTTGTATTCAAACCTTTGTATTCCCATCATTCATTGCTTTCCTATTTCTCATTCTTTACACAAACGCTAGTCTCTCTCTCTCTCTTTCTCTCTCTCTCCTGCCCCCTCTCTCTCTCTCTCTCTCTCTCTCTCCACCTCTCTCTCTCTCTCTCTCTCTCTCTCTCTCTACCCCTCTATCTCTCTCACTCTCTCTCTCTGCTCTGGTAGAGATAAAATCAGACACAGTCTCAACAATGGGGCTAAAACATATTTTTATGTTTCTACATAAGACAAATTCAGAGATACACACACTAGATTGACATAAGTTACAGAAACAGTCAGGGATTTTGTTTTCATGTGGATAGAAACTGCTGATTTTAAGCAGAAAGGTTCTGTTGTGGAAATACGATTCATGTGGTATAGATTGCATATCTGTTTTGTTTTTTTTGTTTTGGTGTTTTGGCTCGTGCCTCCTGTACAAAAATGTGCCTTTATATGGATGCACAAAGGGTGGGCAGGACAGGAGGACAGAAGAATGCTAGAGGATAGGCTTACAGATATGCATCTCTGTATAGAACATTGGAGTAGGATTTTTACCACAAGATACGACATAATGTGAAACCCTAGAAAATGTAGAATTTTCATGTTTTATATTTTTTCACTGTTAGACAGGCATGTACTGGATACTGTTATATTTGAAGAAAGTGTTATAGAGATAGACCCCTTTGCCTTTCCCACTTAGTCAAGTAGCTGAATATGAGGTACTGAGAATGACATGTGAGGTGGCAGAGGGAAAATCGATTGATATACATTGGTCTTCAGCATTTTTCTAGTCTAGGGGGCGATGTTGAGGTGACTGAGAAATCGTTTTATAGCAATACCAGCACATGATT
Organism: Mixophyes fleayi; assembly: GCF_038048845.1. Classification (NCBI taxonomy): domain Eukaryota; kingdom Metazoa; phylum Chordata; class Amphibia; order Anura; family Limnodynastidae; genus Mixophyes; species Mixophyes fleayi. The sequence continues at coordinate 65,008,769 of NC_134410.1, read as the reverse complement.
AGGACACTACATAGAGGACTTCAGACAGTGACACAGTTACCAACTGAAGTAGCTGCTAGTAAGGTCCACGCTTACACGCACAACCATACAGGGCTGTCACACCAGGGAGAACATAGCTGTCAAATTGACAACAGGGTTTTATGTGACAGCTAACAAATCTATGTTTTGTTTGTTTTTCGTTGTATTGTTTTAGTTTTAAAAAGGTGAACACACACACACATGCACGCATACACATATTGGTTAATATAGGAAGATTTGTGTTACCTGAAGGATAAACTGTCTGGAAGGTGAAGAGATGTGGTGAGGAGTCTGGTGGACTCTGGAGAGATGGACAAGGTAGACTAATAGAGCCATCCCATATCCCTCCTGCTGATGGGTTTTCCTCCAGGTAAAACAAATGCATGTCATCCAATTACCACCATGCAGGATCCTCAAGTATACACAGGTGTACCAATGAAAAATGTCTGGGTAGAGGTGTATTGAAATGTGTCTAATGTATTACTGTATCATACTCAAAGCTTTTGTTATTCAATGTGATAGTCCTAAAATTATAATAGATGATAGGGGTATTCATGTTATTGATAATAGATGTATAATGTATGAGTAGTGGTAACAAATCACATACTTTCAGTTAGCCATAAACCAGTGTGAACATAAAGTAGTGGTACTCGGTAGAATGAATTGAATAGAATAAGAGTTGGAACTTGATTGAAGTGCCACTAGTCCTTTCCCGCTACCAAGAGATCACCCCTGGGCAGACTCCTAACCTGTCAGTTTTTGAAATGTTCTTGACCCCTCGTGAGATGAGATTGTAACTGGGAGGCTAGGTTAGACCTTGAGAGAAGGTAAATAGTGAGACAGCAACCGAGAACGTCCAAAACACTGTTTCCTGAAAGGTCACACTAACTGTCAGGATGTTGGATCAGGAGAGTAAGTTGTGGAGCAGTAATTTGTTAAGCTTAGGTTATTTGCCAGACAGGTACCAGGTGTAGGCTACCAGCCTCACGGCTTCAAGGGTAGCAGAGACACACTGGTGCCCATACCACCCACTGCAGAGGGGCCAACACTCAGAGAAGGGTCCAAGGGCACTCATGAGTCTGTACTGGAAGGCCTCGAATGCAGTTAGTAGCACCTGAGCCAAAGGCTAAGACTGTTGTCCAGCATGAAGTTGTAGTTTTTCCTCTTTTGTGTTCTCTCATTTCACTCTCTTCTCAGGACGGTTAATTCTTTTGATTATAAGCAGGTGACAGAGACTGGTTCGGGTAATGATAAGGAGGTATTGGGGAGGAAGAAGTTAGTAGCATAATCAGTCCGGCCAATTACTCTATTCAATTCAGGGGTAAAGGAAAATTTGGAAACCTTGGAGCGTGGAGAAAGTGCGGGGGGCTATTGTCTGAGTAGCATCTCATAGTTAAAAAAAAGAGACACGCCCAGCGATGCCAGTCCAGTAATATTCGGACTTGAGCAGGCATCCTTGAGAATGATTATCATTCTTGGGAGGGTAAGGTTTTAGACCAAACAAAGTGCTGGGCGTGCTCACGCGTGCCTCAGTGATTATATCAAGTAGGACTAGTTCTCTTTCCACTAAATATTCTTAAGGTACCCGAACTATGGGTGGGAGGTCACTAGGGGAAAAAGTAGGACACCTAGGTCCCTTAGTCTGAAGTCTCCCAATGCTTTACAAGCCGATCACTGTTAAATTTGAGTATGGGGAGACTGGGAAGAACGAACAGACAATAGCCCGCCCACAAGTGTTGATGAAAAGAACTGGTGACATTATTAGATGTGTGTATATTAACGCAAGCTGAAGGAGATTGCATATGACATTATTGATAGACATAGGATGATGCTATTGATGAACATGAAGTGTTTAAATGTATTCTGAGCTTAAAGACATGCGTTGGACAGAAGAACCTGTTAAACTTGAAGAACTGTAGTAGAGAATTCTGTATAGCTGATACACGTTCTACTGTACCATGTACCTTTCCAAATAATGTATTAAGTGTTTTATTGCACCCTTGAAGGGCATACAAAAGGTTATCTCCAAGCTCCAAAAGTGTACGGTTTATAGTAAAAGAAGAAGTCGTTTAGAGGATTAAGACTCTCTCTTATGATAACTTGTTTAGATCTACAAACAGTGTGGACATACACCAAGGGGGATTTGTATTACATAACAATGAAACGTGGTACTGAGATCCTGCTTATAACATCTTTAAGGTGATAGTTTATTGTACTATCAAAGGGTGGACTGTCAAAGTCGTATAATTGGATGAACGAAAGTATATTGGTTTAATATTGGTTTGCCGTGCGTATTGCGAAGCGTACGCCACGTGTTACGTGACGTGGTGCGTTCGCACGGTAAAATACGCACGCACACACTCGCATTACAACAGTTAGTTATTTATATAATTTCATATTGGTTCTGTTACACTGTAATTCAGGAGAAGATAGTATTCGGTTTATTATTAGTCTATATATATATATATATATATATAGAGAGATTATATGTACATTGTAGTGTTATTAAAGGTTTAGGTAATAGGAAAGGTGTCATGCCTGATATCATATTGAAGCCCTATTCATCAGCAGCTGTCCGGTGCAGTCGGCGAAGAGATCGCACATTGCATACTTTAGTTATTGATATTAGAGAGTAAAACCTTTGTATGATACTGGCTATGAAAAGGAGCAGACCCCCTGGAGAGAAGACCCCCACCTTTGGATTCCTTAGATTGAATCAACCTATTACCTGTCTGGCCTGGACCCACCCAACGTCTGGACCTATAGAAACAATCTACGTCATCTCTTTTGTTCACAATGAAACACTGACTGTATATATATTAGCTGCATCTCACTGGGGCCTCAGTCAACTCTGACACAATATTCTATACAGAATATTGTCCATCGGGTCCGGTGGGTGCGCAGCGTGCGCAAGCGATTGCATTTGGTATGTACTTATCTTTTGGTATTGGCTGTGCTGTACTGTACTTTATCATGATATAATAATGTATTGAATTGTTGACTATTTACATCTGTTAAAAATAAATCACTTTGTGCTTTGGACACACATTCAATTGATTGGGCAATGCTTATTTTAAAACGATAAAATTACTTTAATACTACGGAATATTTTGGCGCTATATAAATAAATGACGATGATGATGTGTGGAAACACTGATAAAATGCATAGCGGGGAAGTTTTCCCCAAATAACACACTCTGTGACATAACCTTTTACCAGACCAAATAAAGACACGGACACCAAATTAAAGTTGGAATGAATGAAGGTATTTATTAATATTTAAACTAATAGGACTATAAGGCGGACGAGAGCAGGGCAGTCAGGAATGCAAAACCAATAAAGGTGGAAAGGTCAGACCATAGTACCACCAACCCAGGATCATACCTTATCTATTGGCCGGTGCTAAGATCAAGTCCAACGGCAAGACTACACCCCCTATTAACTCTGCCAGTATAAACCATACAAAACTGGCCCAATGGTCCTCCTAACATACGGACCAACCATGGTATGACACCATAACCACAGAGGGGTAGTGACCTATGACAAGACCACCCAAGCACCATATGCACAGTTACCGACTGCACTGCTTTCCTACCACGCCGCATGTGCTTATACATGAGGCCCGCCAACTACAGACCTAACCACTCCTCTTAATCTCCAACACAACTGGTCAATAAAATAACGAACCCCTTCATCCGACAGGTGAACACCGTCTAATCTGAATAAGAAAGCAAACTCTGCTTTCAACAAAGGGTGCCTGATAACAGAACCACCCAAATCACGAAAAGTTTTGCTAACCACCTGATTTATCTTGCGGACAGCCGCTACTATGTTAACAGCAGACATAGATGATCTCCAATGACGCCTAGAGACAATATAAGACCAACACAATTTAATATTAGGCCATGTACTAGAAATCACAGACATATCCTCCTGGATTTTAATGATGAGATCCAGGGTTTTAATTTGACCTACATCATACCACCAGCGTGAACGACCAAGACATCGGGAACCCCATGTGAGACAATTTCTTCTGATAATAAACGAAGGAAATCTGTCCATTTCAAACCTCTCTTCCCTATCCATCTAATAGCAATGCTATCCGGTAACCAGGGACAAATAAGAGATAAAGAATGTCTGTTAGCCCAGTAAATATAAGAGTGGCCCAACACCCAAACGGAGATCTTTGAAGAATTCAATCCTATAACGAGATAATAAAGAGGGGAAATAAGCGAGGCCACATAAAATGACAAAAGGAACCAAGAAAAACACTATACACTACATGGTAATGACTCAAGACTCAATGAAATAGAGATATTATCCAAAATAACATAAAGAACCCAATTATAACTTGCAGGAGGGGGAAGTGCGGGGCATACTGGGTATGAAACATTAATTCCAACCTTAAACCTAACAGAATGAAAGGAAAAGCAGCAACCCAGGTGAAGGTGAAAACCTGTTAGGAAGAAGCCCTTCAACGCCCCCGCAAATAGCGGCGAGCAGCCTAGCGCCCTGGGTTAACATGCTTAGAGGAGAAAAGAGGTAGAGAAGAGCTGCGTAAAGGGAAAAACAACATGTTAAACATCAGGACGAATATAGGATTTATAACAGTCAGACTTCCATCTTCCTAGCCTTTGTATAGAAGCTACAGGAGCCCCACTTGCTGCAGCCGCCGTGGCAGCTCCAATCCGAAACGAATGAGTCCCGAATTCTGTTGATAAACCTAGGGCATTTAATGCGCTGCACATAACTGCATGAAATTGGAATTTAGTAAGGGGGGAACAATCCTCGTGAACCAGCCAAATCTCTGATCCATGCGGCCTAAGGCTGGCGAAATATTGACAAAGTTTAACCGGACATATGACTTGATCCTGATGTTTACTAAGGGTAAACCAATGTCCTACGCCTACCTGATCAGTTTGGAGCGCCTAATCTTTACTTGAATGTTGTCGTCCGACAGCACTACGTGTTTAACTAGTAAAGCAGCTTCCTTCCTGTTTTTGGACTGCAACTATCTCACCGACTCGCATAGCGCCGTGAAAAGTGAAGCTTCAAAATGGTCTGATGTCACTTCAGGCAAAATCAGAATGATACGGGACAATAATACGGGATCTATGGGCTTCCTCCTATCCTTGGGAGCGGGGTGAAGCCTAGACTATCCCTTTAACGCTTTGTTAATGAGGAGCGATTTAGTGGGATCTTGTAAACCCTGCAACTTAGCCATGAATGATATACCCGCTAAGCTAGCTGACATCGAGGTTTTACTAATCCCCTCCTGGTAACACCCCCACATGAAGTCCACCATACCGTTAGGACCCCCCGGGGCACGAGAGGGGCCGGACGACAGAAAGCTCTCCCATCGTTTCCAGGCTGTCCGATAGGCCTTCCACATGGATGGAGCTAGAGAAGCCTCTGCCAAGAATCTTAAACCGGACCGACCATCTGCCAAACATAAGATGGACAGGCTGTACCCACGGGGTCAGCATGAGGGGCCAGAGATCTAAAGCGTTCCCATTCAAAAACGGGAAAGGGAATCAGCTATGCAGTTGTCTATACCCGGAACATGTTTGGCGCGAAAATTTATGTCGTAGTCCAAGCAACGAAGCACCAGAACGCGCAGCAAATGCACTGCCGGCTTAGAGGAAGCGCTCTGACGGTTAATTGCCTGCACCACGCCCAAATTGTCACACCAAAAGTACATATTACGCCCTGACAGCTGAGGGGCCCACATCTCCAGCGCTACAATAATGGGAAACAGCTCGAGTACCAATAAATTCTTTGTAAGCCCGCGTTCTATCCAAGATTGCGGCCATGATGCCGCGCACCACCGACCCTGGAAGAAAGCTCCGAATCCTTTAGCACCCGCTGCGTCGGTGAATGGATCTAAATCTAACGTTGAAATGGGAGGGGAAGGCCAGATCCTGGAACCATTAAATTTCTGGAGGAATGTTACCCATATTGCCAAATCCTCTTTTATCTCGTCACTAAGTTTTATTAATGCATGAGGTCTGTTCCTGCCTGCCGTGGCCAACTGCAACTTCCTGCAGAAAATCCTGCCCATGGGTATGACCCTACAAGCAAAATTAAAGGATCCTAGCAAGGCTTGAAACTGTCTGAGTGTCTGAGAAGGAGAGGCCAGAGTACTGGATATCAAACTCTCCAATTTTGCTATTTTATCCGCTTGCAAGCGACAACAGCCTGCCACCGAGTCTATTTCTATCCCTAGAACCGACAAGCAAGATGTTGGGCCTTCCGTCTTATCCTTGGCTACTGGCACCCCCATAACCAAGAACAGGGCCTGAGCTGAGTATAGCGTATCTGCACACACTGAGGAGCTAGCCGGACCTACAAATAGAAAATCATCTAGATAATGTGCGATGCCCTCGTGGCCTGTCCCCGCTTGAATTACCCAGTGGAGAAAAGAACTAAAGGATTCAAAATAGGCACATGATAGGGAACATCCCATGGGATGTAATATTTGCCTTTGATCTTAAATCCCATGTATCGAAATGATTCTGGGTGAAGGGGAGCAACCTGAAAGCTGATTCGATATCTAATTTGGTCATAAGAGCCTCCGTCCCAAACCGAATGAGCATTAAAGCCTCCTCAAATGATTGGTAAACGACCGAACTTATGTCCTGATCTATGGCGTCGTTGACCGAATTGCCTGCAGGATGTGACATATGCTGTATTAGCCGAAATTTACCTGGCACTTTCTTAGGGACTATACCTACTGGGGATATGACTAAGTCTTCCAGGGGTGGGAAGACAAATGGGCCGATCATGCGCCCCAAGCTTATCTCACCACAAATTTTTTCGTCAAGGACTGCAGGAAACACGTATGCTGATTTTAAGTTCCTAGAGGCCCTAGCGCTAACCGATGTGATAATAGGGAGCCTAAACCCGTGACGAAAACCCTCGCAGAGAAAGGAAGCCTGGGCCGCATTCGGATAAAGTCTAAGCCATTTTTCTAAGACCTTGTTACATATGGGGGACTGGGCTTTAAGGAACGCTGCCGTCGTTGCCGCGGTTTCTGGAGAGGTCGGGGGCACTCCTCGGACACTCTCTGGCTGAATGCGCACCGCGGCAATAGGAGAAGATGTGCTTGTATCTGCAAGACTCACCTCTGCCGCACGCCCCGTTGTTGAAAGCGAAGCACCTGTTTTTTCCACGTCTCCACCCTTGCGGAAACTGATTCCACTGTGCCCCTGAACCGAAGGCTAAACTAACCCGGTTCAGTTGCATCCAGATTTCAACATCTTTAACCCCTAGAGGCATATCCACTCGCCCGTCTACTCTCTTGCGGAACAATTCATTGTATTTGCGCCACGTTCCTGGGCGATCGTTAAGAAACATCTCATTTATCATATGTAAGTATTTCCAGACCTCTTCGGTGGCTTGCGGTCTTGTCTCAATATAACATACCGCAAAGGAACAATAACCTGACAGCCAGTTAGGGAAAGTTTTATAGGCTTCCTCCCCTGTACCCCCTCTACCGCAGGCCGCTTCTAACTCCTTCTTACTTGATTTTGTGATCTCAAACATGTCTACAAACCAGCCTTTCTTTATCCTGTCTCTAATGCAAGGGCGTATGCCCGCTAACAGGGCGGTGTTCTCACATTGGACCATAGGGGCTCTAACTGCTGACGGTTTCCCTGCTGTTCCTCGTCTATCCCCTTTAGATCTAGCTCTACCAAAATGAGTGTTAAGAATTTTAATCAACGTCTGAGGACCCTCCCCCGATGAAGAGGGGGAGTCCTCGTCAGTGGAAGACATCGGAGGGCTATGTGTGATTTCGTGTGACAAACCAACAGCTGACAACTCACCGCCTGCGCTCGCCACGGCTAGCTGATCGGCTCCTGCCGCCCCGGGAGGTCCTGGTACCGATGCCACTTCCATCGCACCCGACTGCTGTACTTCAGGTCAAATCTCCCGCAGCCCCCGCTGCCGACAACCTCCGATTCTCCGGAACGACACCCGCTATTTCCTTCGTTCTCGGCCTGTCGCCGCCTGCTTGCCCTGGCCGCGCCGATGAGTCTCCGACCAGCACTTGAGACTCTGTAACAAGAGGCACATGAACATCTGGCAAGGTTTGCCGATTCCCTGCCTGAGGATCTACCAACGCCCCTGATGCGTTGTTACCTGAACGCCCCAGACTAGCCCCCGAGAACCCCGGAGGAGAAGGTCTGTATGCTGATGAGCCATAAATCGCCAGGGGAGGACCCCCATTACCGCCGCTTTGCCCCATGGGGACTGGGTAATAATGTGTGTAATTGCCGGTGGGTATAGGGTAAGGGGGGAGAACGCCCGCAGCCGCGGACCCAGACACAACCCCGCCCATGGGGGGGTAAGATAAATCCCACGGGACCAAGGGGAACACCGATGAAGAATCCGGTCTGGGGGAGACCCCGGGCCGAACACTGCTTTGCTCCCCGAGAAAAGGATGGAACTGATACCCTACACCCTGGAGAACCGAAAAGGAAGAGCTAGCCCCCTGATTAGAAGTTACTAATTCCCCCCCTCCCCTTACTGGGGGAACGGAAACCATTCCCTGGCCCGCATTGCCCAAAACAAAGCCTGAGACCCTGCTATCCGGGACCAAAAAGCCTGAAGGAGGAGGAGGATCCCGGATACCGCGCTCCCCAACACAGCCCCCCCCCATAGGACCCCCACCTGAAGACTGCAGTGGAAGGATGCCGGGAAACGGAGAATCCCAAATAATGGGGCCCAAACCCCTATATGGAGCAGGAGCACCCTGACCCATTTTTGCAGGGGGAGAAAACAGAGAAGGGGGGGCCTGGGCTGACTCCCACCCTCTAAAAATACTGCCACCCGCTGGGAGAGGGATCTGAGGCTGTGAAAATTGAAGGGGAAGCGAGGGAGGCACTCCCTGTCCCCACTAGGGCTATCAATCATGGCCGCCTGCTTATCCACCGATGAGACACTCACCGCCGCTGTGGTATTGGACAAAATGGCCGCCGCCTCCCGAGACCGCCGCCCTTTCACTGCTCCCTTGACCCGGGAAACTGCTGGGGGCGATACACTGCGGGTCCCCCTAGCGGGCACACCGATACGACCTGGAACTCGCTCCTCTGCCAAACTACTGAGAGGAGAGGGAGGTAAGGACATGGCGCTGAGCCCCACCTCCCGATACCTAGCCAGCGCGCTGCGCACCCGGCTAGGTCTGGACATGCTGCTGAAGGGATAAGAACATGGACTACAAGCCACGGAGCCCCGCTGCACAGGACAAATGTAAGTGAAGACGGCGGGAGACAGAGAGAGAGAAGGGAGAGAGGGAGGAGAAGAGGGGGGGGGGTCAGAGAACACGGGGATAGAAGGGGAAGAGGAGAGGAGAAACGGATACAAGGGGAACAAAAGGGGAACAGGGAAAAGAAGGAAATAAAAAGAGGAAGAGAACGAAATCACAAAAAAGAAAATACCAGTAAAATGCCACCACAAGTAAGGCACCAGATATACTCAGCCTGACTCCACAGCTAGAAATCCAGAAGCAGGAAGAACTATATCCTGTCTGCACTGACTTATAACTGTGTATAAGTCCCAACCCCTTCCTGCTCCCATTAGCTGAAATTCTAGGAATCCACAGATCATAGGTTCTTTGGCAAGTCACTCACCCGCATGATTTTAACTGCGTTTAGTCTAATGGACACACTTCTCTTCTGTTATCAGCACATAGACAAAACAGTACATCCTTGCAAAGCTTACATTCCATGAAGCATGCAAGTTAGAAACATTTTCATTTCTTGCAAATCTTACTTTCATTAAAACTGTAGCATATAAATAAAGTCATTCCTGCTAGACTCCATTTTGTAATCCCGACTCTATTTTATAAGCCAGACTGAATATTCAAACAATTCTACATCACTTTGCATGAGTTTATCCAAAATTCAGACCCAGACAGACCTGTTCTGGAACTAGTTTGGTTCCCACCATAGGCTCAAATTATAGTATAAAAATAAAATGACACCTGAGATATTCTTACTATGTAAATAATATTTGCATGAGGACTCATGGAGCCCAGCAAGCACATTGAGATTGTAGCAGCTGGACAAAAAACAGACAAACACCCGCAATAACACCACTTCCATTTTGACATGGAAACTAACATAGTTGGATCTGTATCAAACAACGGATCTTTAGTAGTAGTCTTAGGCCTGGATTTACTAAAAAACAAAAATGTGTTTGGTGGCAGGTTGTAACTGCCGCTCATTGCCATAATTTTCTGGCGGTTTAGTACGCCAAACCGCCACATTTATAACTGGGTGGTTTGATGCTTCCATGTAAATGTGCCCTTGTTGTACGGTGGTTTGTAAAACTCCACACTGTTGGCGATTTTGATTAAAAAGCTGGCGGTTTGTGTCAAAAGCGTGAAATTTGAGTAGCAACCTTTCTCTTGGATATTTCCTATTGGATAGCTTACCTGTCAGGACATTTTACATCACTAGCAGGGTTGTGATGAGCTAGGAGATTTTTGTACGTTGTGTGAGCTAATTTGGACATGTTCTCTGGTGAATTATCTGCTTAGTGTGGGAGTACTCTTCTGCTCCTTTTTTTTTTGTTCACTGTGGCAGGAACACATTCTCATCACAGATTTCGGCCTATTAGTAATGATGAGCTACACATATATTGTTATGAGCATTTTGTCGCTATCCAATAACGAATGTCGAATCTCAATTTGTGTTTCCAACGCACAAATATTCTCAAAAGGTAGCAGAATAATTCAAGCAAAATAATAGTAAGTACAGCCGTTACTTATCGCAGGCGCTCTGGATCCAGTGTACAGTCATTCAATCCTGAAGTCTGTGGTCTAGGTGACTGAACACTGCATGAGAGCTACTGCTTATATGCAAACAGAGATACAGTGAAACAATGTAGGTAGTATAGCTTGCTTCTATTGGTCCAGGCATCAGGAGGGTCCAGGGGGTTACACATCATAGGCTGATTCAATCTAAGGAATCCAAAGGTGGGGGTCTCTCCAGGGGATGAGCTCTGTTCTTCCCGCCAAACTACTCTGTTCTTCCCGCCACACTGCTCTGTTCTTCCCGCCACACTGCTCTGTTCTTCCTGCCACACTCCTCTGTTCTTCCCGCCACACTCCAATTACAATCAGTCCATTTGCATTTGACAGTTAATAATCATATTAAAGGTTTATTTCCTGACATCAATAACTAGAGTATGCAATGTGTGATCTCTTCGCTGAATGCACCAAACAGCTGCTGATGTAAAGGGGATTACTATGATATTAGACATGACCCATTTCTTTTAACCTGAACCATATGCATCACTAATATGCATATAACTTATAATATTACACATAAACACTACTATATTTCGACATAAATAACTATGTGTTGCAACTACGATTAATGTGTACTATTTACAAATGTGTGTGTTGGTGCGAATGTATACTAAAGTGTAAAAACTGTTATTGCCACGTGTTGCGGCTGGATACGCCCTTCCACGCCGTAGCGTGCTCTAGGCATAATTTCAGACAAGGACAATCAAGTTTGCTCGATATCAATTGAAAATGACTTTATCCAATTTGCTGACTTCGACAGCTCCACCCTTTGATAGTGTTATGAACTATCACCTAATAACTGTCTCAAGTTCAGGATTATACAACACCTCTTCACAGACCATGATCTCGGTATCTCTCACCTCCCTTTCAGTCTCGTTCTCAGTGTTTCTCCTAGAAGATTGTTTTCCACACTTCAACACAGTAGGAACACATTTGACACATAAACCAATTGCTAAGATGACACCCAGTATAAGGAGAAGGAGCTTACCTACACTAGCAACCATTTCCTGTACCCATTCCCCCAGACCAGAGAACCATTTCACAGGATTCAACCACGAGAACCATCCTGCCACCTTTTCCCCGATCTCATATAACGAAGAATTATGGTTCCTTCGAAATTCCCATTTCAGTTGCAGAATTTCATCCATCTTCCGGTCTATAACCTCCTTAGGGTCATCCGTATTATTAGTGATGTACGTGCAACATTTCACACCGAACTGGGTGGCCAGTGTCATACAGTACCCACCAGTATAGGAGGTGAGATAATTTAGTACCAGTCTATGTTGCACCAACTCCTTCTTGTACGCTTGTAGCTCCCTTCCAGTATACCTGAAAGTGTCATCATACATCTCGGTGATATTGTCTATCAATTTAGCTAGGTCTTGTATATATTTAAAGTTTAATGTTCCCCGAGCGGTCCTGGTGAAATCTAGAGCAACCATAACTTGAAAACCAGCGGTTTCACTAATCAATTTTGTAGCTATGGGTTCCTCCCCAGGAATCATATTTCTCTTGCCACGGTGTTCATACTGTGTGTGTATGTATGGTGGTGATGTAGTCTTGTGAATACCAACCATTTCCTCATGAGTAATAGTCATGATTTCAGGAACCAGTTTAGCTAAGAAACACAAGCCCTTGGAACTCGGAGTCACCCAGGAATAAGCTTTTCTCCCAAAAACAAAGTACACATCATCAGGAAGAACATAAGGAACAGTATGCCCATTAATTATATCACATAAGGTTTTGACAAAACTACCCATGCCTAGTGCCTCCATTTGTTCGAGACATGTGTCAGCATGGATGACATTCTTACAATTACCTATAGAGACCTTTCCAATGGATACTTTCTTATGTTTAGTTACACGCCCTAATTTGTGGTGTCCATCCACAGTCCTGCCTATTGGTGACCTTGTAAGTCTCCCTCTAAAATGAGCGTGGCGAGCCATTGTCTGATCTGATGGGTCAGCTTCTCAATTCTCCAGACGCTTTGCATGAGAGATATTTAGGCACAGCAAAGATATGTCTACAGAGTATTGTCGAAGCGTTAGACTAGGGCACCTAGTGTTATTGTACCTCCCCTCTATGGGCCTCCCACCCCTCAATTAGAGTACTTCAGGGATGTTTAAAGGGAATGGCACTAGTCCTATGTTATGCTGCCCCTGCGGCACGTGAGAACACACCCAGCACTCGGTTTGGTTTAGGACCTTACCCACCAAGGAGTGATAATCCTCCAGAGGATGCCCGCCCACATTCAGATTACCGGTTGACTAGTATCGCTGGATGCATCTCTCTTCCACTAGAGAGTCACAGAACTTGCAGATACAATACTCATCAGACAATAGCCCCTCACACTGTCTCCGAGTTCCTGAGCTAGCAGACCTTTTCATAACCCCTGGACCAAGCTTGATAATGGGCTGCTCTGAGTACTCTAGTAATTTATCCTCGATCTCTATCTCATCCGTATCACTGCCAGAACCTTCCTCTGTCCTCAATCCTCCTTCACAAAAATAAAATGTCCTAGAAAAAGTAAAAACAAGGAAAATCCTGGAACAAAAGAAAAACAAAAACCGCCACTCCATCGCTGGAAAGATAGTTCTGATGCAACGTCACTGGTTCAGGTGTCTTGACTGCAGGCTTTAGGTCTCCCGGAACAGATTTACGAGTGACAGATCTGTGTCGTCGGTCTCAGTTTTATCTCGCACTTTCTCTGGGTTACTCACTCTCCTGCAGTGGGTGGAATGGACCCAAGTGTCTTTCTCTGCAACCTTCAGTGATGTAGTACTGGTCAGCAGCACTTGGTACGGGCCTTCCCAACGCTCTGTTAAACAACCTGAACGTAAGAAATTGCGGATCATAACATAGTCCCCAGGTTCAACATCATGACAGTTCGTTTCTGGCATACCAGGTGACAGCATTTTGAGTTTTTGTTGTTTCAGCTGTATGCTCATTTTTATTAGATATTGCACACTTCATTATTACACTTTAAGTCGTCTTGCGGACTCACGATCAAATGAGGTTGTCGGCCGAACAGTATCTCAAAGGGGGACAGATTAAGAGGAGATCTAGGAGTTCGGATGCTATGGAGGACTAGTGACAAAGCTTCAGGCCACGCAAACCCAGTTTCAGCCATTACCTTACCAAGCTTGTTCTTAATAGTACCATTTACTCTTTCCACCTTACCACTGGCTTGTGGTCGGTAAGGGGTGTGAAGTCTGTTACTGATTCCCATGAGCTTACACATATTTTGGAAGATATCACCAGTAAAGTGGGTACCCCTATCACTTTCAATGATTCTAGGGATACCGAACCTACACACAAAATCTTGTTCAATTTTCTTTGCAGTGAACACAGCAGTATTAGTGGCTGCCGAATATGCTTCTACCCAACCGGAAAACACATCAATACATACTAACACATACTTTAGATTCCTGCAAGGTGGTAATTGGATATAGTCAATTTGTATTACCTGAAAAGGCCCGTCTGTAGGAGGGATGTGGGATGGCTCAGTTGGAATAGTTTTCCCGACATTTTTCCTCAAACAAGTAAGACATGACATTGCTTTCTTACCAGCCTGAGTGGAAAATCCAGGAGCACATCAGTATGCTCTCACCAGTTTGCACATACCTTCTTTACCCAGGTGAGTCAGACCGTGTGCTGCTTCAGCCAGGCTTGGATAGTACGTTCGGGGAGCTACAGGCTTACCTTGTCCGTCCCTCCAGAGTCCTGAGAACTCTTGACCACATCCCTTCGACTTCCAGACCGCCTTGCATTTCAATTAATTTCTGCATGTCTAATATCTGAAAAACCATCATAGTCTCAGGTGATACAGCCATAGGTTGCCCTGCTGCCCATTTAGCAGCTTCGTCCGCCCTATTATTGCTCAATGATACCGGGTATGGGCTTTGCACTTTATGACGGCTACCGTCTTGGGTAACTGTATCGCTGTAAAAAGTCCTTTTATGTGTTGTGAGTGTGCCACTGGCGTACCTGCTGCTGTCGTAAAGTTTCTAAGATGCCAAAGGGCCCCAAAATCATGCACTACCCCGAAGGCGTACCTAGAGTCAGTATATATATTAGCTGATTTACCTTCTGCCAACTCACACGCTCTCCTTAATGCTACTAGTTCCGCCACTTGGGCTGAGTGAGGTGGGCCAAGGGGTTCAGCTTCTACCACACCCTGATCGTCTACAACAGCGTAACCAGTACATAGTTCTCCCGTCTCTGTCTGTCTATGACAACTCCCGTCTGTATAAAACGTAAAATCGACATTTTCTAAGGGGGTGTAACTTATGTCGGGCCTTGCAGTAAAGGTCTAGTTCAGGTGTTCCATACAATCATGCGTATCAGTACTCTTTCCTAACTCATCATCAACCAGGGTCTCCTCACCTCCCACCCTTTGTGTCTCTAGAGACACATATGGAAGGTATGTAGCTGGATTTAAGGTGCTACATCGTTTGATGGTGATGTTTGAGGGTGCCATCAGAGCTAGTTCCCACTTTGTGAATCTAGCTGAATAAACATGTCTGGTTTGGGCTGAATTTAACAGAGCTGATACAGCATGGGGTGTATAGACAGTTGAATTATGTCCTAATACTACATCCTCGCTCTTACTTACCAGAAGAGCAGTTGCTGCTACACTTCTGAGACATGTTGGGAGTGATCTTGCCACAGTGTCCAATTGTGAACTGTAGTATGCTACCGGTCTGCTAGCGTCACGTTTCTGTGTGAGGACACCTGCTGCACAACTATCAGCTTCCGTATAGTATAGTTCAAAAGGCTTTTCATAATCAGGTATTCCCAATGCAGGTGCTCTAGTCAGACTATCTTTGAGATTAAAGAACGCTTGCTCTGACTCTTCTGTGTGTACGACACGTTCTGGTTTTGAGGAAGAGACTAGCTCCTGCAATGGTAATGCCAGAATAGAAAAACCTGGGATCCAGGATCTACAGTATCCACACATCCCCAAGAAAGTATGAATCTGCTTCTGGCTCTGCAGCAGAGTCATGTGTTGTATGGCTTCAATCCTGTCGGTTGTCAGGTGTCTTAGCCCCTTGGTGAGGCAGTGTCCTAAGTATTAGACCTTAGTCTGACATGGCTGTAATTTATCCTTTGCCACCTTGTGCCCTGTTTGTGAGAGATGGAGCAACAACAATTTAGTATCATGTAAACATGACATAAAAGAATCAGAGCACAGCAACAAATCGTCCACATATTGAATTAGAACAGACCCATTGCGGGGTTGAAAGGATTGCAAACAGTCATGTAAGGCTTGGGAGAAAATACTGGGGCTGTCCATGAACCCCTGGGGCAGTCTAGTCCATGTGTATTGCACTCCCCGGTAGGAGAATGCAAAAAGGTATTGGCAGTCAGGGTGAAGAGGGACTGAGAAGAAAGCAGAACATAGGTCAATGACAGTAAAATGACTAGCAGACGGTGGAATCTGCATGGGGATGACAGCTGGATTCGGCACTACGGGGAATTGGCTCTCAACAACTTTGTTAATTCCCCTTAAGTCCTGGACTAATCTATAGCCCCTCCCCCCACTCTTCTTCACAGGGAAAATGGGACTATTTGCTGTACTGGCTGTACGAATTAAAATCCCTTGTTGTAACAGCCTCTCAACAACAGGATATACCCCTAGTTCCACCTCCGGTTTTAATGGATACTGTGGGATTTTTGGAGCTATCCTACCACTTTTTAGATTGACCATGACAGGGGCTACGTTTGCCATCAGTCCAGTGTCCTGTCCATCTCTGGTCCATAGTGAACCTGGTATTTCCAGCAACATCCCCTTTACTTGAGATGGACTTTGTTCTATAACAGTAGAGTGTAACATTAACCTTTGAGGGGTGTCCAATATGTCCTGTACCTCATGCGCGACCTTCTCTGGTATATCTAGGAACACACCATCTGAAGTACAGTATATGACACATCCCATTTGACATAACAAGTCTCTCCATAGCAAGTTAGTAGGAGCCGCTGCAGCTAAGAGAAACAAATGCTTAGTATGCAGTGGCCCGATAGTAACTTCAGCAGGGTTTAGTTAGAGGATAATTTAACACTCCTCCCGTTACCCCCATAGCTGGAATAGTTTTACTGGTCACCTGTAGATTAAAAGGAGAGGTTATCACAGATCTGGCCGCCCCTGTATCTACAAGAAAAGTTTGCTTCCTACCAGCTATGTCAACTATCATTGTTGGTTCTTCTCTCAGACTCTCAGTTAACCTCACTGGCTGTAGACTACAGGTATGACCTGACCCCTAGCACTGACTATTGCTTTTCCGCGCAGCATTTGCTGCTGTAATATGCGCGGGCAGGTGTGAGTCTTCTAGTCTATGTGAATCCCTCCTTGGAGGATATCTATGCGACCCTTCATTAGGATTATATCTTCCCTTAGTACAATCTCTCCTCATATGTCCTTCTTCTTTGCAATTATAACATCTCAACATTCTGCGTTTACTGTTATGTGGGTTATAAGCTGGTGGTCGTGTATGCATTCCCTCTAATGCTTGTATACTTACCGTCATCAACTTGTCACTCTTTTCTTCCTTTTTCCTAAAGATATTTTTATCATGCTCCACAGCAGACTCCCTAAGGGAATCTACCGTGATGCCTCTCCAATTAGGTAATGAGGTTTGTACTCTGGTTTTTAAATTTTCCCTAAGACCATCCATTAGTACTCCTACAGCTACTTCCCTGTGATGTGGGTCCTCACCTATGTTTGATATCCCAGTGAACCGTGTTATCGCTGCTATAGCTCTACTAAAGTAATCTGATGCTGTTTCACTATCTTTTTGTTTTATGGTGAAAATCTTACTCTAATTCGCTACTACTGGAAAATAGATGGCTAAATGTTTGACAATCTGTTCTATATTCTCTTGATTAATCTCATCTGTCAAGGTGTCGTCTTCCTCCAATGAACAATCTTTAATAAATTGTTGTACGTTAGTATTGGGAGGAAGACACGCCCTCAACACTACATGCCAATCCTTATCGGTTGGATCGTGTGCATTTCCCAAGTCTTTAACAAACTTCTGACACTTAGCCAACTCTTTTCTAGGATCTGGGAATTCAGTCATAATGGAACGTTATTCTGATCTAGTCCAGGGCCAATGCCTTGTAACATTTCTTAAAGGAACTACACCATCCTTATCCGCCTTCCCATTGGGAACTGATATTGTGCGGACTGGATACGTACCCACTGGTTCACTATCTTCAGGGTTAGCTACTTTAGTACTTTGAATATTGTCTCTCCTAGTGGTCACACTACTCTCACCTATCTCAGCCATTGCCCCCTTTCCATACTTACGCTGAACCTCTAACACATTAACAGCATGGGCAATGGCTGAAATTACCGTGGGTTCATCCTCTTCTTCAGAAACACCTACTTTAAACTGACTTAAAACAGGATATAACTTAGCAATTTCCTTTTTTTCATTTTTAATAACGGCTGTACTTACTCCCCCTGCCACATAGGGTGGCGAGGGCACGCTTGCGCTGAGTTCTCCACGCTTCTCAACGGCTACTTCCGTTGTGCGTGCGCTTTTCACCACGCCTACTTCCGCTGTGCACTCGCTGCTCTGCCACGTGTTGCCTTCCATTTGCCACAGTTTTAAACAGTCATTATGTTTATTTCTCACTTTTGTTGACTTAATCAACCACATTTTATCTTTTACGTTATTTAGTACCTCTGCATTAAAACTCCCTATTGTTGGGAAAGGCCTAACACAATCTTTGGTCATCTTGACCCACGTGTCGCAATACGCAGTTGCGTATGTACCAGATTTCTTACACATGAGAAATCTTGCTGAACCAATAGGCCCTTCCTTAGGCAGTACCTCAGCCATCTCTAACGTCTGCTTAGCACCCATGTTGAACAATAGGGTCCCAGTAATATCACAATATCCGGCCACACAAATAGGGTTCCAGAAATATCACAGTATCCTGCCACTAATTTCAACACTCTGCTACCCGCAATCTACCGCTAGAGATATTTTATTGGCCCGTGAACGTATTTGCTACAAGCCACGTCCACTCGCTTCCTCTCGTATTGAACGAGGACCCCTAATACAGAAATATCAATGCGGACTAAAGGGTTATCAACTCCTCGATTACCCCTGACTCTCCAACAAAATTTGTTGAGTTTATTACGCCTGGCAGCATCCGGTAAAGTCAATTACCAACCTTACCAACGTAATTCCTCCCCGTTACCCCCAAGTCGCAATCACGGCTTTCCTTGCCGTGCGGTGCAATCGCAACGCTTAAAGCTTATCAGTAAGCGATGCGATTACCCTTGGGTGCACGTCGCGAAAACTCGCTTAGTTTCCGCCTCCGGTATACCTGCCTTGTATAGCGTACACCAGTTGGGCACCTGCCTCGTCAGACAGCAACTGACACTCTATTCAACAATAGATCAAACCTTAGTGTATTTAAATTCAACAAATCACACGGCATACACCTTTTCTGCGCAGAAAATCAAAGTTCCCAACAACAGTAATAATGTCCCAGAGGTTTTAACAAGTAATTATACAATGCATGTATAACAACTATCAAAACGATTGTTTAACCACGTGGCAAATCTACCGGAAGTTCGCGTACGCAAAGCAGGAAGTACACTTATGCTAAGCAATGCAATACAGTTAAAACGCACAATTACAGTAAAAAGAAACAGTTTTCTCTTTTGTCCCTAGATTCAGTTAGCGTACCTTAGATAATGCAAAACGGACATTCGGTTTCACAACACAGAGTAAAATTCAGGTTTTGAACACATTGCGTTCTTACCCGTATATGACGAGTCTCCACCTTTTGTTGGGGAACCGAAATCCGTTGGTCTTGCGTATCGTCCGGCAACGAAACCTCCAAACTCAAGAGCCCCCAAATTGTTGAGCGTAGACAGATCTTTGCTGTGCCTAAATATCTCTCTTGCAAAGCGTCTGGAGAATTGGGAAGTTGACCTATCAGATCAGACAATGGCTCGCCACGCTCATTTGGAGGGAGACTTACAAGGTCAACAATAGGCAGGAATGTTGATGGAAGTCACAAATTAGGGCGTATAACCAAACATAAGAAAGTATCCATTGGAAAAGTCTCTATAGGTAATTGTAAGAATGTCATCCATGCTGACACGTGTCTTGAGCAAATGGAGACACTAGGCATGGGTAGTTTTATCAAAACCCTGTGTGATATAATTAATGGGCATACTGTTCCTTATGTTCTCCCTGATGATGTGTACTTTGTGTGTGGGAGGAAAGCTTATTCCTGGGTGACTCCGAGTTCCAAGGGCTTGTGTTTCTTAGCTAAACTGGTTCCTGAAATCATGACTATTACTCATGAAGAAATGGTTGGTATTCACAAGACTACATCACCACCATACATATACACACAGTATGAACACCGTGGCAAGAGAAATATGATTCCTGGTGAGGAACCCATAGCTACAAAATTGATTAGTGAAACCGCTGGTTTTCAAGTTATGGTTTCTCTAGATCTCACCAGGACCGCTCGGGGAACATTAAACTTTAAATATATACAAGACCTAGCTTAATTGATAGACAATATCACCGAGATGTATGATGACACTTTCAGGTATACTGGAAGGGAGCTACAAGCGTACAAGAAGGAGTTGGTGCAACATAGACTGGTACTAAATTATCTCACCTCTATTACTGGTGGGTATTGTGTGACGTTGGCCACCCAGTTTGGTGTCAAATGTTGCACGTACATCACCAATAATACAGATGACCCTAAGGAGGTTATAGACCGGAAGATGGATGAAATTCTGCAACTAAAATGGGAATTTCGAAGGAACCATAATTCTTCGTTATATGAGATCGGGGAAAAGGTAGCAGGATGGTTCTCCTGGTTGAATCCTGTGAAATGGTTCTCTGGTCTGGGGGAATGGGTACAGGAAATGGTTGCTAGTGTAGGTAAGCTCCTTCTCCTTATACTGGGTGTCATCTTAGCAATTGGTTTATGTGTCAAAGGTGTTCCTACTGTGTTGAAGTGTGGAAAACAGTCTTCTAGGAGAAACACTGAGAACGAGACTGAAAGGGTGGTGCAATATACCGAGATCATGGCCTGTGAAGAAATGTTGCATAACCCTGAACTTGAAACGGTGATTAGGTGATAGTTTATGGAACTGTCGAAGTCAGCAAATTGGATAAAGTAATTTCAATTAAAATCGAGCAAACTTGGTTGTCTTTGTCTGAAAAGATGCGTATGGTAAGCTACGGCGTGGAAGGGCGTACGCAGCCGCAACATGCGGCAGCAACAGTATTTACGCTTTTACATACATTCGCACCAACACACACATTTGTAAAACAGTACACATTAATGGTAGTTGCAACACATAGTTATTTATGTCGAAATATAGTAGTATTTATGTGTAATATTATAAGTTATATGTATATCAGTAAAACATATGGTACAGGTTGAAGGAAACATGTCATGTGTGGTATCATACTAATCCCCTTTACATTTGCGACTGTCCGGTTCACTCTGCGAAGGGATCGCAGAGTGCATACTCAAGTTATTAATGTTAGGGAATTATGGACTATTAAGACTAGGAAATCTTGGCGGGAAGATCGGAGCCTATCCCCTGGAGAGATGACCCCCACCTTTGGATTCCTTAACTTAAACTAGCCTATTATCTGCAACCCCCAGGACCTTCCTGAAACCTGGACCAATAGAAGCAAGCCACACCATCTGCATTGTTTTACTGTATTTCTGTTTGCATAAAAGCAGCAGCTCCTCATCTAGTGTTCAGACATCTTGTCCACAGACTTCAGGACTGAATGACTGTTCACTGGATCCAGAGCGCCTGCGATAAGTAACGGCTGTACTTATTATTATTTCGCTTGAATATATTCTGCTACTTTTTGAGAATAAATCTTTGTGCGTTGGAAACACAAATCGAGATTCGACAATCGTTATTGGATAGCGACAAAACGCTCATAACTCAATCTTAGTGCAAAACATTAACTGAACAATGGATGTCCCAATAGTTCCTTAAACTTAACATGGCCAAATCTGAACTCATTGTCTTCCCTCTCTCTAAAGTCCCCTTCCCTACCACCCTCTTCATCACTATTGGTAATACCAAAATCTCCTTCCTTACTCAAGTTCGATGCCTAGGTGTGATCCTTGACTCCTCCCTGTCCTTCACCCCACCATATCCAATCCCTCTACCAAACCTGCTGCTTTCATCTCCGCAATATAGCTCATATCCATCCCGTCCTCTCCATTGATACCACCAAAACTCTCATCCATTCTCTTATCATTTCCGGCCTCCCCCACTCCTGCCTCGCTCCTCTTCAGTCCATACTCACTGCTACAGCGAGACTAATTTTCCTGTCTCGCCGCTCTACTTCTGCCTCCCCTCTCTTTCAAGCACTCCACTGGCTTCCCCTCCAAAAAGAATCCTCTTCAGGCTCCTCTCCCTCACCTACAAGGCCCTCTTTAGCTCCATAGCCCCTTATCTCTCCAACCTCACCTCCATTCATACTTCCTCTCGCTCTCTACGGTCAGCCAATGACTGTCGTCTCACCTCCCATCTGGTTACCACGTCTAACTGCTGCATTTAAGATTTCCCCTGGGCTACCCCCTTTTATGGAACAACCTCCCTCGTTCGATCAGGCTATCCCCTAACCCGCAGGATCACCTATCCTTCCTCCATCTAACCTCTCCCATCCCCTCCTCAACCCCCTTTCTTTCCTTCCTCACTTACAATCTTATACCTCACCCTCTGTCTTCCTCCCCATCTCACCAGCCCTTTTCCACTCCTCCTTTCAGATTTCTAGTCCCCTCACTGCTCTAGTCCCCTCCCTCCCTTTCCGCTCTCCATTTAGTTTTCTAGTCCCCTCACCCCAACTCCCTTTGGTATTTCCTGTTAGTTTGCCCCTTGTTTGTAAGCTTCTGCAAGCACAACCCTCTATTCCTTGTGTCCTCCTTCTCCTGTCACCATCCTGTTGCTTCCGGCACCCGAGCTTCATTCCTCTACCTTGACTCTGGGTTCCTGACTCTGTCCTCCTCTCCTCCCTCCATTACAAACTCTGGTCCTGTTAGTTGCACCCACACTCCTGGGCTCAGGCCCACCCTGCTTTAGTTCACTCCCCACCTCTTTTCCTTCCTTCTAGCTCCCAGTGTTCTTTATTTACTCATACCTCTCTGCCAGGTCTACTTGTCCTCAGTCGTGTTGTCCATTCTAGTTGTCTATTTATACTGCACTTGTTTTCTTGTACTTTCCTGTATGCCATGTTTTGTATTTTTCTATGCACTATGTACAGCGCTGCGGACCATTTGTGGTGCCATATAAATAAAAGATAATAATAGCACAGTGAAAATGGCATTCAGTGATAACACTTAGCAATAGCATGCATTAATAGAATCAGAAACAACAAGTATGAAGCAACAGATTCAGCAATAGCAGTACTCTCAAGAACACAAATTACTGAGTACAGTGATCATTTATTTAAAGCTCTCCACAACAATACCATGTTAAAAGTCGTATTCTTTGCTTAAATAACTTGACTTGGATGTGGTCTAAAGCTACTCACATTTAAACCAAACACATGTTCTAGCACACATACGTGACCGTCATCACTATCAGTGGGCACTTGCACCAGTTACAGGGAAGGTGTAAGTGATACGGCTAAAAATCACGTACCTAAGAGATGCCCCAAGCTTGAATCGGATGGATGTTTGTGTGCTCAACCTTGGCATGCCCTCACTGTAGGTTGACTACGCACATACGCTACCTTCCTACCCTATTCCATCCTTCAAATCATAAGCTGTCGGTGTTCATAGGTGTATAGTCCATTTTCTGAGCATTCACATGTATAGGGATTCAAGTTCTTTAATGAATCAGACCCTCAGAGCATAAATTCACTCTCTGGGGTAATTGTATTACGGAGCAATATTTGCAAATCGCCGATATACGGCGACTTTGATAGCTAAATTTAAAATGGAAATGTGTTTATAGGCAAGATCTGTCTTTAAACACAATGCTGTTTTAAATTTAGCTGTCAAAGTCGCTGAATATCGGTGATTTGCTAAAATTGTCCATAATACATTTACCCCTCTGAGATAGTAAAATATGCAGTGGCAGAATATAATGTTAGAAGTCTTTGAAACAACTTTCATGTGGAATATAATGAAGAATAACAGAGTTATTTTATAACAAATACAATGAAAAATAAAAATCTCACTTTAAAAGATGACACTGAGGGTTATAGTCCAAATAATAATATTTAGATAATAGTGTGGGTAGTAGTCCCATCACCTATAATGATTCCTAAGAAGACAATAATGAGGGTAGTATCCCTTTGAAAAAGAATAAACACAGAAGTGTGCAAAAGATGTGGGGAGGAATAGTGCCGGCAATGTATAAAAGTTCAAAGCCAGACTTGTAGCTCAGGCGGGTCACAGTACTGGAGATCAGCTCAGAGTACGGTTCTGTGCAGTATGTAACAGGTTAATCGCAGTTGCCGTGGACACAGATCAGTTCTGGAAACATGCAGGTTTCTTGAAACAAGGATCAAAGAGCTGGATCTTCAATGGCATCTCATTTTTCTCCTCAATAGCCTGTACTGTAGAAGGAGTAGAAACAGCAGGCATCTGGAACTGAACAGAATATTGTGCTATCAACTGGAACCTGCCTTCCGCTGGACTGGACCTGGACTCTCTGGAACTCTGTCAGTTTGTAGTGGACCTCTGACTGCTTACCTTCTGGCAATGACAGACACTAATCTGAGATTAGAAGTTCCCTCTGTTTCGCCAATAGGCTTACTCACGGGGAATTGGCTTACTCATGAGTAAGCCTATTGGCGAAACGTACGTCGGGTAACGTGACGCATGACGTCACAGACCCGGAAGTAGGGAGCCGGTTAGCGGGACCTCTCCGCGATCGTGTTCTTTAATCAAGGTTCATATTTTGAATTATAATAGCAGGCAGCTATAACCGCTATGCGGGAATCCATCTGAAAGTTTCTTATAGATTGGGATAATATGTGCATTCTCTGGCAGTTCTGATACTTTTAGTGGGCAACTCATTTTGTCCTATCTGTGTGTATATCTCACGGCTGGGTCAATCTGCAGAGAGACTCCCTTTCACTTGTGGATACTTTCCAATTATACCTATAGGCACTCTTCATGTATATAGTGCCCTTGTGAAATCATCACTATCAATAAAAGCCTCTATTATTACCACTATCTATTTATCAAACATACCCAAAACAATCTCTTCCTCTGGGTAAAGGATGTAGTAATAAATACATGAAAATGTCATATAGATATACATAATCACATCCTTACCCATATGAGGTTAATAATCATGGCTGTATAAGCCCACAAATCTCTTTCTATAGAATATAGGACATCTCAATACTATATGAGAGTGTCCTACATCTCACATATATATATATATATATATATATATATATATATATATATCTCAATACTCAATCTCAATACTATATGAGAGTGCCCTATATCTCATATATATATATATATATATATATATATATATATATATATATACACAAAACAGCATCCCAATCTATATGGGGCTAATAATAACCCTATGATAGCTACCAAGGTAGCTGTACCTGCTATGAACCAATGCCGTGATTAGACACAACATATTAATCTACAGTGGTCCTATATATAAACAAAGAATCCAATTGGAGATTAGATTAATCCTTATGTATGAAACTATAATACGAATCTGATATATAGTAAGGATAACCGGCTTTCCCTATGGGTCATTTTTAATTTTCTCACACTTTATTTCAATCTTTTTCACTTCTATATTTTAAAATTCGACGACTCACAAGATATCTGGTTATTTATCCAATTCTCTTTTAACAATTGTTACTAATAAAGTTGATTTTACATTTATGACCTTTATGGACAGGAGTGCCTCACATAGTACTTTGTTCAGCTGATACTCAGTATCAACTGTATCCCTTTGAGATCAGGCCTCCTTATACAGGTGATTGGTCCAGAGGTTAAAAATTATTTTTGCTGAAGGTAACTGCATGAAAACACATAAATTGCTCCGGTCATTAAAGTGCAAACTACCCCCAAACTACCCTCAGATATGATGGAGTTAAAAAGATAGTATTGCTTATATATGCATTTTCTCTATGATTACATTGAATTTAGCAGTCAAATGAATAAAATAGGGACACTAGGATAGAAATAGTGTATGTTGGGAGGTATAGGCCTCACAGGCACACCAGAGGTACAATCAGTCTATTGGAATCAGGTGAAAGCGTGTTGTTGGCTGTGTGCAGTGATCCTTTGATCTGTGTCTAATGTGCAAAAACATACACTAAAGTGCTTAATACACAAGTTATTTCACTATGAGGAAATATAGTTGTGTTTAATTGGTAGCATGTATCTCTTGATTCATACCTCCTAATAGTCCAGATTTTGAAGGGACTGTCCTGGTTCTCAGACCCTGAAAGGGGAATAGACTGTTATCAAGCGATTGTGACTTCACAGGAATGTGTGCATGGTTGGGGAGGGTTTGAGAGGCTTGATGAGGTGGTTTAAATGGAGCTTATTTTGTAAGAATTGTATGCATTGTTTCTTAAATCGGTGATCTAGAAATGTGTCTCATTCACAGAAAAGCATGCTGATGGGTGTGGCCACAATGGCCATCCACACTCATCTACCAGAGACATTTTTTCAGATCTGCTGATAGAGAAAGCAGGTAGGTAAAAGTCATTATGCATTAAAAAAAAACCAGTTACATTTTAAAGGTGAATTCTGCCAGGTCAGTTATTTAAAATATAATGTATAAAAACAAGATAGACATGTTTTTCTGTGTGCTAACATATTTTAAATATGTGTGGCTTTTAATAGCTGGATTGGAAACTGCAGTGAATATATGTGTTGGTAGAAACTGAAAGGTACCTGTGCAGGATAACCCTGCCATATTATTCCTGAAATGCTATGAAATAATACATTGCACCTATTCTCAAATACATGTACTTTGCACCCTATTAACAAAGTAAATTTTAATAAGCCACTACAACCTGGGTGTGTTTCTACTATCTGAAGTCTAAAAACTGGTGGATGGGCATAACTGGTGTTTCAAACTTTTTGTCAATGGTGCAGTGGTAGATCTACAAAAGGCTAGATTAACATAGGGGATGGTGGAGTTGCAGATTCCTTAAAAAATAGGCCCATGTGAAGAGCAGTGCGCTTCAGGAGCAACCTGCATGGTGTTGGGGGGTAGAGAAATGGTGGAGAGTGACTTTCCTATGCAGTTCTGTCTTTAGCACATAATTATTTTTCATTTTCCTTGCTGGAGAATCTGTGAAAAGATGTGGACAGGTATTGATGACAAGATTTGCGTTATCAAGTGGGAAGGGCAAGGTGCAAATTGCATAATCGTACCCCTGCTCTCTCAGGGGCTCATTTAGACATGGAAGCATTTGTACTCTGAACGTATGTAGGAAATGTCGCACATAAAAAAAAAAAAAAAAGGATTTCTAGTAGAGATGCTCAGTGACTCCGTGTTTTGGTTTTGGATTTGGATTACCTTTGTGTTTTGTGTTACCCTTGCGTGTTTTGGTTTTGTTTTGCAATTTGTTAAAAAATTCAATTTTTTTGGCCTAAAATAACATAATTTAGTGCTCCACCTGTTTCTTGGATAAGTGAGGTAATTCTACAGCTAATGTCAATGAGCTCTGACATCGCCGGGATGTGTGCTTTTATCAGACACACACCAATCCAGGGTGCCAGACAACGCATTAAAAAGAGCTATTGAAATCTGTCATGTGCAAGCTAATGTTTAGGCATAAATCTGCAAATATATGTTTGTGTATTACTTCCTAGAAATAGTGTGTCCTGGTGCTCTTAGAAGCTGTTAGATCAATGGGTTTTGTGGATGTTAAACCACCCAGGGGGGCTGGTAGATAAGGATAGCACCTTATACCATTTATGGCAGGATGGCAAATGTGAATGCCTTTGAGGAGATCTCTTGCAAGACAATGAAATCTCACACATGTTTGGGAGGCCCCAGACAGGCCGACTGCAGAGACTGGGTTGTATGTTAATGACAGATTCAAGCTGAATAAGGGCACAGGAAAAGATCATATCATTTTCTCCAATATCATACATACCAGAGGCATGTGTGGTATGCAGATGAAGGGAAACTTAGGACCTGTTGTGTGAAGGTAAAATCATGTTCGTAAACCATACTGTTGAAAAGTTAGGACGGTGTAAAGAAAACTTGACTTAGAGGTATTCAAACAGCAAAGTCATAAGACCCTAATTTGCATTCTCCCCTCCTGTTGGTTCTGACCTCACAGGGAAGGGGGCTGGGGGGCCCTGTAGCTTGACTTTAAAACTGTATTGAAAATGTAACCCTGGGTTCTTCTTCTGAGGGAGTTTAATTGAAGAGGTTCCATTTTTTCCTGCTCCTCCCGGCACCACAAACTTGATTCTAAGTGAGGTATCAATTCTGTGTTTTATCCTTTTTATTTTATAAGAAACAATTGCACTCTATTTGTATGTCATTTTATTATCTTTTTATCTTAAGCATTGTGGATGTATTTTCCATATTAAATTACACTTAATAAGTTCTAGTCTCTGTGTTCTTATGAATTCACGCGACAGTTTGGTCCAGACGCTACCTAATTGAAACTGTGCAAACCTGGTGGTTTAAGTGAACTCTGATTAAAGTAAATTGTGTTGGATTAATGCTAGGGAGAACCGAAGGCTTCCTAAATAAGAGTGTCAGCTCTTATCCGAAACAACCTTGGTGGTGGTAATTAGTATCGCAAAGCTAGTGTGTGGCATAGATAGGGAAGGATTTAATCATTTTAGACAGACCAGGTGGTTGTCTTTGTGGTTGACCCTGTGTCACATATGCGTCACGCAGACTCAGGTGAGTGCTGTTCGTGACAAATTGGTGGCAAGCTTGTGGGATATATATTTTAATTATTTTTTTTAAGAACTTAAGTGAATTAGGGTTGTGTGATCCCTGAGAGAGGAAATACAGACTAATTCACCAGAGACTGAACTCAATGCTTAAAACATTATAAGACATACAGCAATTGTTTCTTTCCCTCCCCTTCTCTTTTTTTTCTTATCTTTTTTTATTTGGCATTAAGCGGAGGAGATGGCTGCTGCATATAAACGCTTGACAAAGGAGGCGCTGATTTCAGACTGTGAGGATGGAGGAATTCCCACCAGTGGCAAAAGCAAGGAGCAATTGATTGAAGCTCTTGTGCAGAGGGATCAGCAACTCACAGTTGTGTCCGAGGAAGAGAATAGCCAGAACTCAGAAGCGGACCTGACTGTGGATATTCCTCAAAACCAGGGACTGTTAATTTCGGATGATTCTAATGGTTCATGTGTGGACACTGCTATGGATGTTTATTTGCAAACTGCCCTAAAATATTTGGGCCCAGCGGACATTACAACTAAAATGCAACTCATACAGCAGTTCCAGGAGAAGGAAGCTGCTGACCGTCAGGAGAGGCGTGCTGCTATGGAGGCAGCAGAGCGCCAAGCAGAGCGACAGGCAGAAAGAGAATCTGCCGAGCGAGAGGCAGAGAGGAGATATGAGCTGGAGCTTGCGAAGCTCAAACGCCAGCCAGAGACCAGAGATGCTGGTATTAGCAGACCCCGTCCTGAGAATTTCCCTGTATTGGAAAAAGATGGGGATTTGGATACTTTTTTGCAAGGTTTTGAAAAGACATGCAGACAGTATGGACTGGCCAAAGATCAGTGGGCACAATATTTAACCCCTGGTTTGCGAGGTAAAGCATTAGAAGCCTTTGCAGATCTTCCACCTGAGATGGACGGAAATTATGAGGCAATCAAAAGTGCCCTGTTGCAACGCTTTAACATCACCCCAGAGGCGCATAGGCAGAAATTCAGAGATTTAAAACGCAGTGCCTCTGACACATATTCAGGACTTGTGGCCCAGCTGTGTGCTTCATTCAAACAGTGGGTTGGAGGGCTACAGATCACCACCTTTGATGCTCTGCAAGATTTGATGATCCAGGAGCAGTTTCTGACTTTGTGCCCAGCTGATGTGAAGGAATGGGTAGTGGATCGTGATCCTACATCATCTGCGGAAGCAGCTAGACTGGCTGACAAGTACACTGTCACCCGGGCACCTGCAGCTAAAAGAGGAACTTTTGTGCCAGGGCAGTCGGCCTGGAAAGGGGGCCGGCCAGGAGGATCAACGCCACCCCCCTCAACGCCATCACCCACTGTTTCTTCATCTTTTGGGAGGGTTGGGGCAAAGCCTGCTGTGGGAGACACCCGCAGGTGTTTTGTGTGCAACCAGGTGGGGCACATTAGTACCGCTTGTCCAGAGAAGAAGACCAGTTCACCCTCCGCTGGGGGGGTACCTTCCCTGCAATCTTCACCAGCTGTCCTGTGTGTTGCGGGACCAGAAGGGGGCCGGAAGGACAACATACAAACAGTCACTGTGGGTGACAAGGTAACTGTGGGGTTAAGAGACACTGGTGCGGATGTTACATTAGTTCATTCAGAACTGGTAGGGTTAGAGGACTTCATTCCAGGAAAATGTATTTCTGTGAAAGGGGTGGGTGGAATTCACCTAACGGTACCTGTAGCCAAAGTTTACCTTGATTGGGGTGCTGGAAGAGGTATAAGGGATGTCGGGGTCTCAGATAATATGCCTATAGATGTGTTACTGGGGACAGATTTAGGAAGAATGTTGTCTCAGTATGTCTGTAATGACGATGTCAATGCCACCCCTGTTACTGTGTCAGAATCAACTGAAAGTACCAAAGTTTGTTCCCAGGTAGCAGGAGGTGACAAGGAAAAGGTCTGTTCAATTGCACCGGAAATGTGTAAACCAGGATGTGACAGGGACAGGGAATGTCTTATTATATCTGATGTAGGTAATGATGCTAATGTCACTGTGTTAGAATCAGCTGAGAATACCAACGTTTGTTCCCAGGCAGCAGGGTGTGACAGGGAACGGAAATGCCATATTATACCTGAAGTGTGTAATGATTTTAATGCCGCCCATGTTACAGTACCAGAACCTGCTGAGAGTAACCACGTTTTTTCCCAGGCACCAGGAGGTGACAAGGAAAGAGAATGTATTATTGTACCTAATGCGAATAATGAGGATAATGCCAATAACAGTATTGTGTTAGAATCTAAACCTGTTTTTACACTGACATCTTGTCCTGGGATGGGGACAGCGGATACTGTGATTGCAGATATGGGCATTAATACTGGTATAGATAATGTGCTTTCTAGAAAAGGGACAGATGACCATGTGATTAATTCTGTTGTGCTAGAGAAAGACAATGTTTCTACCCAGGTAATATGCTCAGAAGATGTTGTACAAGGTAACTGGCAGGGAGGGCAGAGGGAAGATGTATATTCTGTGCCTGAATCAGCTGCACACAGAGCGGGTGAGCATGTGGGGGAGACACATAGTCCTGACCAACGGGAAGTAGCGAGGGACAGCAATCCTTACATTGCTGCTGGGACCTGTAGTTCGAATGTTCACCACTTAGATCTACATCTGAGTTCTGACCATTCCTCTGAGTTGCCTATAGAGACAGGGGAGTCAGTTGCTAGCCCACACTCACTTATCCAGCTATCTAATGGCTTAGAGGAAATAGATGAGGGACCCAAACTCCCTGTTACACTACACCCCCAGATAGATGAGTCTAAGGGGGAGCGGAGTGTCCTGTTCCTTAGACCCTCAGATCAGAATCACATAGTGTATCCCACAGACGGGGAATTGTGTAACGGGGAAGCAGGGCAGAGTGGACGTAGGTATTCCGCTGTGCCAGGATTGAAGGGTTCCCATTTACAGGAGTTCTTGTGGGAGGGAGATGTTCTCTCAAGCAGCACCCACAAAGACACACAGTCAGTGAAAGGTGCAGAGAGCGTAGGTAAGAATGCAGAGGTTTGCCCACAGCTATTGCAGGACCAGAAGTTCCAGCTGTCTGAGATAGGTAACCCCTTTTTAACCCTTCTCCCCAGAGAACCTATTGAGACCCGGCTAACAGCTATTCCATTTGAACCAGGTGGGATCTGTGGGAGATGGCTTGGGCTATGACCTGTCAGTCAATTCCCATGCCATCTCTTAAAAAGGGAAGGTGTCATGTGCAAGCTAATGTTTAGGCATAAATCTGCAAATATATGTTTGTGTATTACTTCCTAGAAATAGTGTGACCTGGTGCTCTTAGAAGCTGTTAGATCAATGGGTTTTGTGGATGTTAAACCACCCAGGGGGGCTGGTAGATAAGGATAGCACCTTATACCATTTATGGCAGGATGGCAAATGTGAATGCCTTTGAGGAGATCTCTTGCAAGACAATGAAATCTCACACATGTTTGGGAGGCCCCAGACAGGCCGACTGCAGAGACTGGGTTGTATGTTAATGACAGATTCAAGCTGAATAAGGGCACAGGAAAAGATCATATCATTTTCTCCAATATCATACATACCAGAGGCATGTGTGGTATGCAGATGAAGGGAAACTTAGGACCTGTTGTGTGAAGGTAAAATCATGTTCGTAAACCATACTGTTGAAAAGTTAGGACGGTGTAAAGAAAACTTGACTTAGAGGTATTCAAACAGCAAAGTCATAAGACCCTAATTTGCATTCTCCCCTCCTGTTGGTTCTGACCTCACAGGGAAGGGGGCTGGGGGGCCCTGTAGCTTGACTTTAAAACTGTATTGAAAATGTAACCCTGGGTTCTTCTTCTGAGGGAGTTTAATTGAAGAGGTTCCATTTTTTCCTGCTCCTCCCGGCACCACAAACTTGATTCTAAGTGAGGTATCAATTCTGTGTTTTATCCTTTTTATTTTATAAGAAACAATTGCACTCTATTTGTATGTCATTTTATTATCTTTTTATCTTAAGCATTGTGGATGTATTTTCCATATTAAATTACACTTAATAAGTTCTAGTCTCTGTGTTCTTATGAATTCACGCGACAGTTTGGTCCAGACGCTACCTAATTGAAACTGTGCAAACCTGGTGGTTTAAGTGAACTCTGATTAAAGTAAATTGTGTTGGATTAATGCTAGGGAGAACCGAAGGCTTCCTAAATAAGAGTGTCAGCTCTTATCCGAAACAACCTTGGTGGTGGTAATTAGTATCGCAAAGCTAGTGTGTGGCATAGATAGGGAAGGATTTAATCATTTTAGACAGACCAGGTGGTTGTCTTTGTGGTTGACCCTGTGTCACATATGCGTCACGCAGACTCAGGTGAGTGCTGTTCGTGACAAATTGGTGGCAAGCTTGTGGGATATATATTTTAATTATTTTTTTTAAGAACTTAAGTGAATTAGGGTTGTGTGATCCCTGAGAGAGGAAATACAGACTAATTCACCAGAGACTGAACTCAATGCTTAAAACATTATAAGACATACAGCAATTGTTTCTTTCCCTCCCCTTCTCTTTTTTTTCTTATCTTTTTTTATTTGGCATTAAGCGGAGGAGATGGCTGCTGCATATAAACGCTTGACAAAGGAGGCGCTGATTTCAGACTGTGAGGATGGAGGAATTCCCACCAGTGGCAAAAGCAAGGAGCAATTGATTGAAGCTCTTGTGCAGAGGGATCAGCAACTCACAGTTGTGTCCGAGGAAGAGAATAGCCAGAACTCAGAAGCGGACCTGACTGTGGATATTCCTCAAAACCAGGGACTGTTAATTTCGGATGATTCTAATGGTTCATGTGTGGACACTGCTATGGATGTTTATTTGCAAACTGCCCTAAAATATTTGGGCCCAGCGGACATTACAACTAAAATGCAACTCATACAGCAGTTCCAGGAGAAGGAAGCTGCTGACCGTCAGGAGAGGCGTGCTGCTATGGAGGCAGCAGAGCGCCAAGCAGAGCGACAGGCAGAAAGAGAATCTGCCGAGCGAGAGGCAGAGAGGAGATATGAGCTGGAGCTTGCGAAGCTCAAACGCCAGCCAGAGACCAGAGATGCTGGTATTAGCAGACCCCGTCCTGAGAATTTCCCTGTATTGGAAAAAGATGGGGATTTGGATACTTTTTTGCGAGGTTTTGAAAAGACATGCAGACAGTATGGACTGGCCAAAGATCAGTGGGCACAATATTTAACCCCTGGTTTGCGAGGTAAAGCATTAGAAGCCTTTGCAGATCTTCCACCTGAGATGGACGGAAATTATGAGGCAATCAAAAGTGCCCTGTTGCAACGCTTTAACATCACCCCAGAGGCGCATAGGCAGAAATTCAGAGATTTAAAACGCAGTGCCTCTGACACATATTCAGGACTTGTGGCCCAGCTGTGTGCTTCATTCAAACAGTGGGTTGGAGGGCTACAGATCACCACCTTTGATGCTCTGCAAGATTTGATGATCCAGGAGCAGTTTCTGACTTTGTGCCCAGCTGATGTGAAGGAATGGGTAGTGGATCGTGATCCTACATCATCTGCGGAAGCAGCTAGACTGGCTGACAAGTACACTGTCACCCGGGCACCTGCAGCTAAAAGAGGAACTTTTGTGCCAGGGCAGTCGGCCTGGAAAGGGGGCCGGCCAGGAGGATCAACGCCACCCCCCTCAACGCCATCACCCACTGTTTCTTCATCTTTTGGGAGGGTTGGGGCAAAGCCTGCTGTGGGAGACACCCGCAGGTGTTTTGTGTGCAACCAGGTGGGGCACATTAGTACCGCTTGTCCAGAGAAGAAGACCAGTTCACCCTCCGCTGGGGGGGTACCTTCCCTGCAATCTTCACCAGCTGTCCTGTGTGTTGCGGGACCAGAAGGGGGCCGGAAGGACAACATACAAACAGTCACTGTGGGTGACAAGGTAACTGTGGGGTTAAGAGACACTGGTGCGGATGTTACATTAGTTCATTCAGAACTGGTAGGGTTAGAGGACTTCATTCCAGGAAAATGTATTTCTGTGAAAGGGGTGGGTGGAATTCACCTAACGGTACCTGTAGCCAAAGTTTACCTTGATTGGGGTGCTGGAAGAGGTATAAGGGATGTCGGGGTCTCAGATAATATGCCTATAGATGTGTTACTGGGGACAGATTTAGGAAGAATGTTGTCTCAGTATGTCTGTAATGACGATGTCAATGCCACCCCTGTTACTGTGTCAGAATCAACTGAAAGTACCAAAGTTTGTTCCCAGGTAGCAGGAGGTGACAAGGAAAAGGTCTGTTCAATTGCACCGGAAATGTGTAAACCAGGATGTGACAGGGACAGGGAATGTCTTATTATATCTGATGTAGGTAATGATGCTAATGTCACTGTGTTAGAATCAGCTGAGAATACCAACGTTTGTTCCCAGGCAGCAGGGTGTGACAGGGAACGGAAATGCCATATTATACCTGAAGTGTGTAATGATTTTAATGCCGCCCATGTTACAGTACCAGAACCTGCTGAGAGTAACCACGTTTTTTCCCAGGCACCAGGAGGTGACAAGGAAAGAGAATGTATTATTGTACCTAATGCGAATAATGAGGATAATGCCAATAACAGTATTGTGTTAGAATCTAAACCTGTTTTTACACTGACATCTTGTCCTGGGATGGGGACAGCGGATACTGTGATTGCAGATATGGGCATTAATACTGGTATAGATAATGTGCTTTCTAGAAAAGGGACAGATGACCATGTGATTAATTCTGTTGTGCTAGAGAAAGACAATGTTTCTACCCAGGTAATATGCTCAGAAGATGTTGTACAAGGTAACTGGCAGGGAGGGCAGAGGGAAGATGTATATTCTGTGCCTGAATCAGCTGCACACAGAGCGGGTGAGCATGTGGGGGAGACACATAGTCCTGACCAACGGGAAGTAGCGAGGGACAGCAATCCTTACATTGCTGCTGGGACCTGTAGTTCGAATGTTCACCACTTAGATCTACATCTGAGTTCTGACCATTCCTCTGAGTTGCCTATAGAGACAGGGGAGTCAGTTGCTAGCCCACACTCACTTATCCAGCTATCTAATGGCTTAGAGGAAATAGATGAGGGACCCAAACTCCCTGTTACACTACACCCCCAGATAGATGAGTCTAAGGGGGAGCGGAGTGTCCTGTTCCTTAGACCCTCAGATCAGAATCACATAGTGTATCCCACAGACGGGGAATTGTGTAACGGGGAAGCAGGGCAGAGTGGACGTAGGTATTCCGCTGTGCCAGGATTGAAGGGTTCCCATTTACAGGAGTTCTTGTGGGAGGGAGATGTTCTCTCAAGCAGCACCCACAAAGACACACAGTCAGTGAAAGGTGCAGAGAGCGTAGGTAAGAATGCAGAGGTTTGCCCACAGCTATTGCAGGACCAGAAGTTCCAGCTGTCTGAGATAGGTAACCCCTTTTTAACCCTTCTCCCCAGAGAACCTATTGAGACCCGGCTAACAGCTATTCCATTTGAACCAGGTGGGATCTGTGGGAGATGGCTTGGGCTATGACCTGTCAGTCAATTCCCATGCCATCTCTTAAAAAGGGAAGGTGTCATGTGCAAGCTAATGTTTAGGCATAAATCTGCAAATATATGTTTGTGTATTACTTCCTAGAAATAGTGTGACCTGGTGCTCTTAGAAGCTGTTAGATCAATGGGTTTTGTGGATGTTAAACCACCCAGGGGGGCTGGTAGATAAGGATAGCACCTTATACCATTTATGGCAGGATGGCAAATGTGAATGCCTTTGAGGAGATCTCTTGCAAGACAATGAAATCTCACACATGTTTGGGAGGCCCCAGACAGGCCGACTGCAGAGACTGGGTTGTATGTTAATGACAGATTCAAGCTGAATAAGGGCACAGGAAAAGATCATATCATTTTCTCCAATATCATACATACCAGAGGCATGTGTGGTATGCAGATGAAGGGAAACTTAGGACCTGTTGTGTGAAGGTAAAATCATGTTCGTAAACCATACTGTTGAAAAGTTAGGACGGTGTAAAGAAAACTTGACTTAGAGGTATTCAAACAGCAAAGTCATAAGACCCTAATTTGCATTCTCCCCTCCTGTTGGTTCTGACCTCACAGGGAAGGGGGCTGGGGGGCCCTGTAGCTTGACTTTAAAACTGTATTGAAAATGTAACCCTGGGTTCTTCTTCTGAGGGAGTTTAATTGAAGAGGTTCCATTTTTTCCTGCTCCTCCCGGCACCACAAACTTGATTCTAAGTGAGGTATCAATTCTGTGTTTTATCCTTTTTATTTTATAAGAAACAATTGCACTCTATTTGTATGTCATTTTATTATCTTTTTATCTTAAGCATTGTGGATGTATTTTCCATATTAAATTACACTTAATAAGTTCTAGTCTCTGTGTTCTTATGAATTCACGCGACAGTTTGGTCCAGACGCTACCTAATTGAAACTGTGCAAACCTGGTGGTTTAAGTGAACTCTGATTAAAGTAAATTGTGTTGGATTAATGCTAGGGAGAACCGAAGGCTTCCTAAATAAGAGTGTCAGCTCTTATCCGAAACAACCTTGGTGGTGGTAATTAGTATCGCAAAGCTAGTGTGTGGCATAGATAGGGAAGGATTTAATCATTTTAGACAGACCAGGTGGTTGTCTTTGTGGTTGACCCTGTGTCACATATGCGTCACGCAGACTCAGGTGAGTGCTGTTCGTGACAAAATCCATAGCAAAAAAGGCAGTTGGGTGTCTAACTGTATATTACACCCTACACTCATAGTTAAATTGAAAAAAAAATCATCCTGCAAAGACTGGACGATCAATCGAAATGGCTAAAGCAGATTTTCTGTTTGGGGCTAGATTATTCCCATACGTTAAAATTGAAATAGAAAAAGAAGCAGCCTGCAAAGACTGTACAATAAAATAGAAATGCCCAAAGCAGCTTTTCTGTGTGGGTCTAGATTATTCCCAGACATTAAAATTGAAAAAGAAGCAGCCTGCAAAGACTGTACAATAAAATAAAAATGCCCAAAACAGATGTTCTGTTTCGGTGTATATTCTTGGCAAACCTTATTAGTGCAAATTTTGAAAAATACTGTTTAATCCCTGCTAGGCCCTCCTTAATTTTTACAGCTACACACACCAATCCAGGGTGGCAGGCAATGTTCTAAAAAGAGCTATTGACAATCATAGCAAAAAAGGCAGTTGGGTGTCTGTCTGTATTTTACACCCTACATTTATAGTTAAATAGAGAAAGAAGCAGCATGCAAAGACTGTACCATAAATAGAAATGCCTAAAGCAGATTTTCTGTTTGGGTTTAGATTACACCCTACTTATAATGAAATTGACAAAACAGCAGCCTGCAAAGACTGTACATAAAATAGAAATGCCCCAGTATGGAAAGGGACTGTCTGACATTTCCATATCAATTAACGCTTGAAAATAATCCTCCACCATCCTTTGCATTTTAATAGTAGCATTGGTTGGAGTTATGGGCAAGGTCACACATTTTTTGGTAAAATCTTTCAAACCAGCCCAGGGGGTAAATGTATCAAAGTGCGAGTTTGCAACTCCAGCGATTTTCTCGGGAGAGTTGAAACTTGCCGATGTATGAAGCTGAGTTTTCATACAAAATCGCCAGAGTTCTGCTTCTGTAAAAATCGCTACTTGCAAAATCGCCAGAGATCAAACTCACCACTGTTTGCCACTGCAGGTATACAAGTCTCCAATGTATGAAGCTGCGAGTTAGCAAACTCTCCTCATTTTTTTTCGGCGGACCCCACTCCCTAGGGAATCCAGCCCAGCGCTGAACAGTCTAGGGTTGGTTAGTCATTATGGCAGGGGGACCCCTGCTGCGCGTCCCCCTGCTATAGTGCCGCCAACCCTGGCTGGTTTGCCTAGTGCTGGTAAAGTGAAAATCGGGGGAACCCCACGCAAAATTTTTCCCCGATTTTCATGGGACCAGCACTAGTCAGGCAGCACTAGGGTTAAGCATAAATAGCGGGGGGACCTCACGTTTTTTTTTTTTTTTTACTTTTATCTATTCTTTAACTTTTAACCAGGGCCAGTGTAACAGTGATGTGTTGACAACTCACTGTTACAACACAGGCGAGTTTGCCAAACACAGGAGAGTTTGCTAAACTCGTGAGTTTTGACATCGCTCAAAATCGCCAGAGATGACCAGCGATTTTGAACATGAGTCTCAAAATCGCAGCTTAATACATTTCCATTTTTTTTTAAAACCCGCGATTTGCCGCGATTTAAACACGCTGGCAAACTCGCACTTAGATACATTTACCCCCAGATGTCAAACTGTTGTGGTGTGCCACCTGCGTCATCCCTGCTTCTCTTTGGAAAGTGCAATTTGGTGCCAGAACCTCACGTGCTAGAACTGCTGCCACTGATGCCACACTGCTGCCACTGGTGCAGGACTTACACAAACAACCTCATCCTCATCAACATCCTCATTAGCGCCCTCATCGGCTACACAAATCTCCTCCTCATCCTCTTCTAATTCCAAAGTGTCATCCTCACTTGGTGTATCACCGGCTACACTCGGGCTGTTCAGGCACACATTAGCAGAAATGCTGAAAGGGCCCTTCTTTATGGGTACACCATCAGAATGGTCGCGATTACACATACCACTCTTGGATGGACTCTCCTCAGGGATTGGTGTCATTTCTGATTCTGAGCATACATTTTCCTCTAATGCCTTTCTGTTTTCTTGCAGCTCGGCTTTCACACGTAACAGTAGTTGTGCACCACTTTTGGACTCCAAATTACTTGGTCTTACAAGAAGAAGGCTCAGTAACATTTTTAGATCTCACACTAATAGAGAAAGGCGAAGGCCTCATTCTTTCTTTGCCACTGTGTGTGTAGAATGGCATGTTGGAAAATAAAAATTTCTCTGCAGTTTAACTTTCATCAGTTACAGCTCTTTTTCTCTTCAACACGGTAAAAGTTTTTTTTTCTTGTGTGTGTTTTTTTCCCCCTGACTTAAAAATACTATGTACTTTTACATAGGCTTTACCTGATGACGTACAGGGAAGACTACCATCAGGACTGGTGGCAGCAGCTGCTTGCTGATCCTGCTCATATGTGGACTGCTGTGAATCCATTTTAATGAGACCCAAAACACTTGTGCAAATTCAGAAGGATATAGTGCTGGTATCTAATAATTTCAGCACCAGAAAATAGATTTTTTGGAACAGGGGAATATATCACACCCCAAGCACTTGTAGTACAAATTCAGAAATATATAGTACTGGTATCTAATAATTTCAGCACCAGAAAATAGATTTTTGGGAACAGGGGAATATGTCACACCCCAAGCACTTGTAGTGCAAATTCAGAAATATATAGTACTGGTATCTAATAATTTCAGCACCAGAAAATAGATTTTACTACAGGGAAATAAGTGACACCCAACACTTGTAGTGCAAATTCAGAAAGAAATTGTGCTGGTATATTACAATTTCTGCAGGCAGAAAATAGTTTCTTTAGGAGGGAATGAGACACCCCAAACAGTTTGTAATGTTTGGAAAAATGCCTCCTCTATATTCCTCTCTTCCTGCTCTAATAACTGCTCTAATCCTGTGACCTAACCCTTTTCTTTCTTAAATGGCACTGGATGGCTGTGGAGGCGGATATTTATGCATTTGAAACATCGCGAGAACTGCGCTCCGAGATCCGACGACGTCACAATGACGTTTTGCCTCGTTTTGATTTCCGAGTCGGCGGGAGAGTACGAGCCGACTCGGCTCGGTACTCGATTATCTGAAGGTCGGGCGGGTTCGGTTCTCGGGGAACCGAGCCTGCCCATCTCTAATTTATAGCCATATTTTTTGTTGTACACATTTTTAGATATGTTCAGCTCAGAGGTGAAACTAGCAAGCTGTGGGCCCTGGTGCAAGCAGGCAGGGAGGAAGGAGCCGGGCCCCAGACCCTCTGCATCTGCCATGCAGCGGGCTTCATTATCTCCATGGGCCCTGGTGCACGGCACCTGCCGCACCAATGGTAGTTCCGCCACTGGTTCAGCTCTTAAATGGCAGCATTTGTGCTAAATGTAGGTGAAAGTGTATATACTTATTCCCCATGATAGCATGGGATGTGGGCGTCCATGACATGGTTCGTCAAAATGGCTGCTGTTCACTGAAGGTTGCTGAAACGCAGAATGTCCAACAGTAACAATGGCACATTCTGTGCTATGATACTCACTGGGATTTGTAAAGTCACTAGCCAACCTCTCTCTTCCTTAAAATCTTTAGGGCTCTCGGGCACTTTTCCCTCACAGGTTCTCAACAGCAGTTTCCAGGTGAGAATGGTAATGTGGCAGCTTATTCTACTATAAGCCAGTGTACATTTGCTGTTCCTCGTCAATTAATATCACTTGGCAGCCTCACAGCATTCTCTGTCTCCAGTCCTTGTCAGGCCTCTCAGTACAGATCTCTTCAATTTTTAACAGAAGATAACTCCCTGACTTCTCAAATTACTCCCTGCTCTCTTCCAGCTGAGCGGTTCTCTCACATAAAAGAGAGGGCTTCTCCCTATTTACCATGCCCCGAAGCAGGCAATAGCTGACACCAGATTTCACCAGTGGTTGCCTTTGTCAGCCGTCTCCTGCGATTGCTTCTTCATGGCAAGCATGGGGAAAGCTATTTAAAAAGGATCACATTGGTACCTGTACTGCTGCAGTCGCCATTCTCTTGCACCCTGTCACTGACGGGCCTCAGTGGCGAATCGTGTCATTTTGGCCCTGCCCCAGCGACAAAAATGCTGATTTTGTTGCAGTGCAGGGCCAAAATGATGACATTTGGCATGTCCCGCCCCCTGCCACCCTCCCACCACAGCACTCTTCCGGGATCTCCTGTTGGGAGACAACACAAAGTAGGTAAGTATGTGTGAGATGCAGCGATAGAAAATGTCTTCTAGCTTTGCTTTTTTTTTATTCTTGTTAAATAGACCCCTCTGTCTCTTTTCTCCCTCATAGATCTCCTTTCTTGCTCATCAGCGCACTCTCACTGCAAAATCTCCTCAGCACCTTTGCAACACCACCTCATTATGTAATTTTGTTTGGCAGCAAGGGAGTCTGGGAGCTGTAGTTTTGTTCTTCTGCAGCTATGTTGGGACTGAGCTGTGCGGCTCTATCAATTGTTTCCTCAGCATATGCACAGTACAATACCGGGGTTACATGCAGAAATGCATATTTGGAGTGCATGCGCATTACAGAAATGTATATCTTATGCCAAAGAAGCAACACAGCAGATGTACATCCAACTGTGAATGAGCCCTTCAGTGTTCACTGAGGTAGGTGGGACCTGTTGATTCATTATGACACATTTCCGCCCACTTTGCATGCTGATGAGCAGCATCTGGGAGGTCTCCCAATAATCTGGGAGTCTCCTGGACATTCTGGGAAAGTAGACAAATATGATTTAGCCT
Organism: Mixophyes fleayi; assembly: GCF_038048845.1. Classification (NCBI taxonomy): domain Eukaryota; kingdom Metazoa; phylum Chordata; class Amphibia; order Anura; family Limnodynastidae; genus Mixophyes; species Mixophyes fleayi. The sequence continues at coordinate 64,966,623 of NC_134410.1, read as the reverse complement.
TCTAAATGTTTGATAACAGATTACTAAGCAAATTGCCCAGGGCCGAGCACTCCATTTCCTGCTTGAGTAATAGCCAATCACCAATCAGATTACTGATTGGTGAGAACCGTGTGATGCAGGGGAATAAGCAAGAGCCATAGGAATATTATTAGCTAGCTGTGTGATTGGAGCATACATAGAAGCATAGGTGAGCTTCTTGGCAGGGTTGGGATGGAGGATAATAAAACATTAACTCTGCTCATGAATTAGCAGTCAGCCCCTCTGTCTCAAATGCCTGTTGTTAGAATGGAGAACAGCAGACTGTACAATAGCATGCCCTTACATTGTGATATTTGTTTTTAGGAAGAACAGCATTTAATAAGTGTCCCATTTTAAGTAAGTAGAATAAGTAACAAATGTTCCAATTTTAGTTGGGACAGTAATGATTCTGCAAAGGAGAAGTTTTTCCAGGGGGCCCAATGGAGGAGGTGACCTAGTGCTTCAACACTAGAAGCATCTCTTGACACTCCCATGCCCATTGTGATACAGCCATGCCCCCTTTTTGGAGGGGGTGTGACCGTGTGACAATTTAGACAGCTTAAATATTGGGAAATATGTATCTTAACCATCACTATACTGCTGCTGTATAGACTGATCAGATTTCGGCATGGTGCATAGTAATATGTAGGGATGTGCACCGGCGACTTTTGAGGTCTCGTGTTTTGTGTTTTGGATCCGGATTTTCGTTATTTTTGAGGTTCGGATTTGTCTCGCAAAACACTTGACGAAAGGTCTCGGTTCGGATTTAAGGTATTGGATTCGGATTTTTTTTGAAAAAAACATAAAAAGTTTAAAAATCAAGTTTTTGGGCTTATTTTCACTCCTAGGCTATTATTAACCTCAATAACATTCAATAACAAGCATTTCCACTAATTTACAGTGTATTCTGAACACCTCACAATATAGTTATTAGTCCAAAACGTTGCAAAAAGGTATCTTTCTGGACTGCGTAGAGGAGTGGGTCACCACAATATCTTAAAAACCCTGAACTTTTATGATTCGCACCAATAATTGTACCTGGACTGCGTAGAGGAGTGGGTCACCACAATATATTAAAAACCCTGAACTTTTATGAATCGCACCAATAATTGTACCTGGACTGCGTAGAGGAGTGGGTCACCACAATATCTTAAAAACCCTGAACTTTTATGAATCGCACCAATAAATGTACCTGGACTGCGTAGAGGAGTGGGTCACCACAATATATATAATAAGAAAACCATCAACTTGTTTGATTCGCACCAATAAATGTACCTGGACTGCGTAGAGGAGTGGGTCACCACAATATATTAAAAACCCTGAACTTTTATGAATCGCACCAATAAATGTACCTGGACTGCGTAGAGGAGTGGGTCACCACAATATATATAATAAGAAAACCATCAACTTGTTTGATTCGCACCAATAAATGTACCTGGACTGCGTAGAGGAGTGGGTCACCACAATATATTAAAAACCCTGAACTTTTATGAATCGCACCAATAAATGTACCTGGACTGCGTAGAGGAGTGGGTCACCACAATATATTAAAAACCCTGAACTTTTATGAATCGCACCAATAAATGTACCTGGACTGCGTAGAGGAGTGGGTCACCACAATATCTTAAAAACCCTGAACTTTTAAGAATCGCACCAATAAATGTACCTGGACTGCGTAGAGGAGTGGGTCACCACAATATATATAATAAGAAAACCATCAACTTGTTTGATTCGCACCAATAAATGTACCTGGACTGCGTAGAGGAGTGGGTCACCACAATATATTAAAAACCCTGAACTTTTATGAATCGCACCAATAAATGTACCTGGACTGCGTAGAGGAGTGGGTCACCACAATATCTTAAAAACCCTGAACTTTTAAGAATCGCACCAATAAATGTACCTGGACTGCGTAGAGGAGTGGGTCACCACAATATATTAAAAACCCTGAACTTTTATGAATCGCACCAATAAATGTACCTGGACTGCGTAGAGGAGTGGGTCACCACAATATCTTAAAAACCCTGAACTTTTATGAATCGCACCAATAAATGTACCTGGACTGCGTAGAGGAGTGGGCACTGGGCACCACAATAAAATATATAAAAAACCTTCAACAGGTCTGCATTACACTACACATACGGCTGCTCCTCCATCCTCTCCATCATATACATGTTGGAGTTTTAGCGTGTGACAACCTCTTGTTTTTGATAATGTCAGTGCATTTTGAATATTTTTCAATTTGCCCCACACCACTGAATGTACTTTATCTATGATACGCATCTATCTATCTTGACTGCGTAGTGTGGTGGCCCCGGTACACAATTTGGTACCGAGGCCACAATATAATTAAAAAACCCTCCACGTGTCAGAATTCCACCAAACAAGTATCTGGACTGCGTAGTGGGGTGGCCCCGGTACCCAACTTGATACCGGGGCCACAATAAAATAAATACACCCTCCACGTGTCAGAATTCCACCAAACAAGTATCTGGACTGCGTAGTGGGGTGGCCCCGGTACCCAACTTGATACCGGGGCCACAATACCTCCTCCAAACATGCTACAGACAATTCGTCATTGAGATCCCATTAAGTATGTTAAAGACAGACAGGGTCCAAGTGTTATTAGTTGACTTTGTAAAGAAAAAAACTGTCCCTGTTGCACTTGCACATAGTCGTGCACTGAAGACTGACTTTTTCATTTAAAGGCACGATCTTTCAAGTGTAGTGTTTGTAAGTCTAAGTCATATTATACTTTTGGTAAAATTGGTTTTTTTTGTTCCTCTTTATGTTAATTAATTAGTAATAGAATTAAAGTAGGAAATAGAATTAAATAGAATTAAAGTAGGAAATAGAGTGGTATAGAGTTGTAGTGTGGTATAGATAGAGTGGTCCACACAATATAATAATAAAACCCTCAACTGGTCTGAATTCCACCAAACAAGTATCTTGACTGCGTAGTGTGGTGGCCCCGGTACACAATTTGGTACCGAGGCCACAATATAATTAAAAAACCCTCCACGTGTCGGAATTCCACCAAACAAGTATCTGGACTGCATAGTGGGGTGGCCCCGGTACCCAATTTGATACCGGGGCCACAATACCTCCTCAAAACATGCTCCAGACAATTCGTCATTGACAGACCCCAGACAGACAGGGTCGTAGTGTTATTGTTTGACTTTGTAAACCCAAAAAAATGTCCCTGTTGCACTTGCACATAGTCGTGCAATGAAGACTGACTTTTTCATTTAAAGGCACGATCTTTCAAGTGTAGTGTTTGTAAGTCTAAGTCATATTATACTTTTGGTAAAATTGGTTTTTTTTGTTCCTCTTTATGTTAATTAATTAGTAATAGAATTAAAGTAGGAAATAGAATTAAATAGAATTAAAGTAGGAAATAGAGTGGTATAGAGTTGTAGTGTGGTATAGATAGAGTGGTCCACACAATATAATAATAAAACCCTCAACTGGTCTGAATTCCACCAAACAAGTATCTTGACTGCGTAGTGTGGTGGCCCCGGTACACAATTTGGTACCGAGGCCACAATATAATTAAAAAACCCTCCACGTGTCGGAATTCCACCAAACAAGTATCTGGACTGCATAGTGGGGTGGCCCCGGTACCCAATTTGATACCGGGGCCACAATACCTCCTCAAAACATGCTCCAGACAATTCGTCATTGACAGACCCCAGACAGACAGGGTCGTAGTGTTATTGTTTGACTTTGTAAACCCAAAAAAATGTCCCTGTTGCACTTGCACATAGTCGTGCAATGAAGACTGACTTTTTCATTTAAAGGCACGATCTTTAAAGTGTCAGAAAGAGAGAGAAGACACAGGAGAGGAGAGTTGTAGCTGGGGACCTGGGGTGGAAGCTCCCAGGCTCCCCCAGCATTGCCTGGAAGTCTGAGCGTGGTGACTGAGCCAGGGCAAGGAATGTGTGCCCTGGATGAGGGGGAGAACTCCATGCCACTATAGTGAACCCAAGAGAGAGGGGGACACTGCACATGGAAGAGGCCCTGGAGTGAGGGCTGCTACAAGAGGCATGGTAGCTGTAGTGTCAGATCCTGAGGCTGAGAGTACACAGAGTGACGTGTCAGAGCACAGGAGACATTATCCCCGCAGAGGAGGGATGAGCTGCAGTTGAGAGGTCTGTTGTTGAAATAGGACATGCACACTTTAACAAACCAATCATTTCAGCGACAGGGCCTACCAAACAACTTTGACTGAAATGATTGGTTTGTTTGGGCCCCCACACCAAAAAAGCTATTCATCTCTCCCTGTACAGACTAAACAGGCTCTACTGAGGCAAGATTTCGTCCTCATCCTCAACCTCTGATTCCTCTCCCCCTACAGTGTGTACTTCCTCCTCATCACACATTATCAATTCGTCCCCGCTGGACTCCACAACCACAGGTCCCTCTGTAGTATCTGGAGGGCAGTGCTGTACTTCATTGAGGAATTGATTATTCATTTTTATAAACATCATTTTTTCAACGTTGTGAGGAAGCAACCTCCTTCGCCGCTCACTGACCAGGTTCCCCGCTGCACTAAAAACTCTTTCCGAGTACACACTGGAGGGGGGACAACTCAGGTAAAATAGAGCCAGTTTGTACAGGGGCTTCCAAACTGCCTTTTTTTCCTGCCAGTAACAATATGGACTGTCTGACATGTCTACTTGGATGGTGTCAGCAAAGTAATCATCCACAATTTTTTCTATTGTGACAGCATCCAATGCAGCGAGAGTAGACATGTCTGCAATGGTTGGCAGGTCCTTCAGTCCTGACCAGATGTTATCAGCATCCCCGCCAGTGCCTCTTTTGGGAAAACTGAGCTTTTTCCTCGCAGCCATAGATGTGGAAGAAAATGAGGGTGGAGCTGTTGGCATGTCACGGTCCTCTTCAGAGGACAATCTCCTGACCAGCAGGTCTTTGCACCGCTGTAGATTTGTGTCCGCCGGAAACAGAGACACAACATACGCTTTAAACCGAGGATCGAGCACGGTGGCCAGAATGTATTCCTCTGACTTTAAAAGAGTGACCACCCTCGGATCCTGGCAAAGCGTACGAAGGGCTACATCCACAAGAGCTACATGCTTGCTGTAATCGCAATGGCTTACCAGCTCCTCCCTCACTTTCTCCAGCTGCTTCTGCAACAGCCTGATCAGGGGAATGACCTGACTCAAGCTGGCAGTGTCGGAACTGACTTCTCGTGTGGCAAGTTCAAATGGCTGCAGAACCTTGCACAACACGGAAATCAGTCTCCACTGCGCTTGACTCAGGCGCATCCCCACTCCTTTGCCTATGTCGTAGGTGGCTGTGTAGGCCTGAATGGCCTTTTGCTGCTCCTCCATCCTCTGCAGCATATAGAGGGTGGAGTTCCAGCGCGTCACAACCTCTTGTTTGAGGTGATGGCAGGGCAGGTTCAAGCTTTTTTGATGTGCCTCTAGTCTGCGGTAGGCACTGGCTGAATGCCGAAAGTGTCCAGCAATTTTGCGGGCCACCGCAAGCATCTCCTGCACACCCCTGTCACTCTTGAGGTAATGCTGCACCACCAAATTAATGGTGTGGGCAAAACATGGGACGTGCTGGAAATTGCCCATATTTAATGCCCGCACAATGTTACTGGCATTGTCTGACACCACAAATCCCCATGAGAGTCTAAGTGGGGTAAGCCACTGGGAGATAATTTCCCTCATTTTCTCTAATATGTTGGCAGCGTTGTGCCTCTTATTAAAGCCTGTAATGCACAATGTTGCCTGCCTTTGCATGAGCAGCCATTTTGTAGATGCTGCTACTGATGCAGCTGTTGCTGTTGCTGCGGAAGGGGATGCATCTACCCAGTGGGCTGTCACAGTCATATAGTCCTTCGTTTGCCCAGAACCACTTGTCCACATGTCCGTGGTTAAGTGGACAGTGGGTACAACCGCATTTTTAAGAGCACTGAGGACACTTGATCGTACTTCTCTGTACATTTTTGGTATCGCCTGCCTAGTGAAGTGGAATCTCGAGGGGATTTGGTACCGGGGACACAATACCTCCATCAACCCTCTAAATCCCACTCCACTGATGGCGGACACCGGGCGCACGTCTAACACCAACATTGCAGTTACAGCCGCAGTTATACGCTTTGCAATAGGGTGACTACTATCGTATTTGGTGGTCATGGCAAACGACTGTTGGACGGTCAATTGTTTTGTGAAAGACTTAGCGGTCTTACGACTTCCCCTCTGGGAAGATGACCGACTAACAGCAGCAACAGCAGCAGTGGCAGTAGTAGGCGTACCGCTGCAGGATTCCTCGGATGAATCCCGTATTGAGGAGGACTCAGTCTGGCTGGTGACTTGGGCTGCAGGACTGAATCTGATGGAGATTGTGGAGGAAGTTGACGAGGAGGGTGTTGCTGGTGTGTATCCAACTGGACCACGGGATTTAGGTGTCCCTTTACCAATGAGGGTCCTAGCCCCAGTTCCTGAACTAACCACTGAACTATGAAGGTTATTCAGGTGACGTATAAGGGAGGATGTTCCTAGGTGGGCAAGATCCTTACCCCTGCTTATTTGAGCTTTACATAAGCTACATATTGCCATACATTGGTTGTCTGGATTTGGATAAAAATAACTCCAGACCGAAGAGGTGCATTTTTTGGTCTTCTGACCAGGCATGACGATGGGCTTTTTCATCCCATGGACATCAGCTGTTTCCCCCCCTGGTGCCTCATTTACAATAACCACATCACCATCCTCATCATCAAGTTCCTCCACAGCGCCAGCTACATCATCAATAGCCTCCTCCCGAGCCACCTCTTCCCGTACAGTGATGGGAAGGTCAGGCTTGACAACCACCAACACCCTTGGACTCGCCTTGGGGATTTGTGATAATTTCTCTTTAGAAGGCAGAGTTGTTTGCTGTTTTGTTGCTGACAGCATAACTCTCTTCAATTTTTTGTAGGGGGGGGGAGGAGGAGGAGGGCTAAGATCCGTGGGTGAAGCTGAACCACTAGTCATGAACACGGGCCAGGGCCTAAGCCGTTCCTTGCCACTCCGTGTCGTAAATGGCATATTGGCAACTTTACGTTTCTCCTCAGATGATTTTAAGTTTCTCTTTTTGCTACTTTTTCTTAACTTGGGCTTTTTGGATTTTACATGCCCGGTACTACGAGATTGGGCATCGGGCTTGGAAGACGACGTTGATGGCATTTCATCGTCTATGTCATGACTAGTGGCAGCAGCTTCAGCATTAGGAGGAAGTGGGTCTTGATCTTTCCCTACTTTATCCTCCAAATTTTTGGTCTCCATTATATGTAGCACAAGATACTGCAGAATGTGTGAACTTGGTAATATTGCAGTACCAATGGACTTATACTGCTGGATTGGTTTTGCAAATTTGGTTATAATTATTATATATTTTTTATTTTTTTTTATTTTTTATTTTTTTTTACTTTTTTTTTATTTTTTACAAACTTGGGAATAATGGGGAAATAACTATGCCCTTAGAAGCACAGAGCACAGGACACAGCACCACTGGACTGAACAGGACACGGCACAGGACCCAGCAGCACTACGGAACTCAGCAGGACAGAGCACAGGACACAGCACCACTGGACTGATACTGCAGAATGTGTAAACTTTGTAACATTGCAGTACCACTGGACTTTTACTGCTGAATGTGTGAACTTGGTAATATTGCAGTACCAATGGGCTTATACTGCAGGATTGGTTGTGAAAATTTTGTGGTAATTAAAAAATATTAAAGTAGTTTTTGGTATTTTATAAAAAAAACTTTTTTTTATTTTTTTAAACACAGGGGAATATTGGGGAAATAACTATGCCCTTAGAAGCACAGAGCACAGGACACAGCACCACTGGACTGAACAGGACACAGCACAGGACCCAGCAGCACCACTGACCTCAGAAGGACAGAGCACAGCACACAGCACCACTGGACTGATACTGCAGAACACAGCACAGCACAGCACAGCACAGCACAGCACAGCACTAAACAGCACAGCACAGCACAGCACTAAACAGCACAGAACTAAACAGCACAGAACTAAACAGCACAGAGGACCACCTAACACACCCTCCCTCTACCCTGATCAATGCCCGAGTGAAGATGGCGGCGACTAGCGGGGAATTTATAGGATCCGAGTATCGCGAGATCCGACAACGGGATTATGAGTCAGAGCCTCAGTTTCACTTTTGAATTTGGCGCCAATACCCGGATCTGTCTCGGATCCGACTCGGATCCGCAACGTTCGGGTGGGCTCGGATTTCAGAAATCCGAGCGCGCTCATCCCTAGTAATATGCAACTGCAAATTACCCCAGAACTGCCGTGAGTAATCTCAGGCCATAGTGATGCCACTTCTTGGGGTCTCCCTCCAAGCTGAACATGTGACCTCGAGGTGTTTGCGTATACAGCCTTCCTCCAGGCTGGGTGCTGAAGCAAAAGCCGAAATTGCACATGCAGCGTAGGACTGAAAGCTATTGGTCCACAATATCATTTTGCTCTGCATTTAATGTGGCTCAGCTAAGGGCATGTATGCGGCTGGAGCCCCATTTTCCCCCCACTATAATCTGCTTTGAACAAACTTGGGAATCCTTTGTAAATACCGTTGCCCATTTGCTCATTTCTAGGTAAAACCCAGGGACTTGTCTATTATAATTTGTGACTAGCACATGGTACTGGTTTAATGGGCATGTGGGAAGGTCTCATGAGCATGTAATGTGCATATGGGGAGGTCTAATGGGCATATAGGTGCATGTGAAGAGGTCTGATGGGCATGCAGGTGCCTGTGGGGAGGTCTGTAGGTAGGTCTGATGGGCATGGGACGAGGTCTGATGGGCATATAGCTGCTTGTGAGTAGGTCTGATGGGCATGTGGGGGAGGTATGATGGGCATGCAGGTGCTTGTGAGTAGGTCTGATGGGAGGTTTGATGGGCATGTGAGGCAGTCTGATGAGCATATAGCTTCTTGTGAGAAGGTCTGATGGGAATGTAAGGAGGCCTGATGGGCATGTAGGGAGGTCTAAAGGGTATGTAAGGGACATGAGGAAAGGTTTGATATGGGGAGGCCTGATGGGCATGCAGGTGCATGTGGGGAGGTCTGATGGTCGTGTGGGGAGGTCTGGAGGGAGGTCTGATGGGCATGTGGGGAGGCCTGTAGGGTGGTCTGATGGGCAAATAGCTGCTTTTGGGGAGATGCGATGGGCATGTAGGGGAGGTCTGATGGGCATAGAGTGGAATGAAATTGTCATTAGGTGAGCAGCTACAGATCATGGTAATATAATGGTAAATGGAGGTGGCGCAGGTGGCCCATAGAACTGATAGATAAATTGTTAAAGGCTAAGGATAAAACCATTTTGTTGCATATAAAAATAATTTATAGTAAGTATATATTTCTTTGGAACAGCACTGCTTCATGATTGTTTAATAACTTTATCAATATGTGGACTACTCTCTGAAGCTACTTGTTTTCTCTCTACAGGTTGCTATGTCATCTGATCAAAGCCATCCCATTCACGTCATGCAGGTTTTGATAAACATGACATCTGGAGCAATGGGTGAGTGATGCTTACCAGGTCACCAGCATAGCTGGGACATTGTCATCCATATCCTATTTATTATCCACTTAAAGACACCAACATCTTACCTGAGCCAGTGTTACTATTTGTCTCTCTGTAGCAAACATCACTCATACAGTAATAAACAACATCAAGCAGTGAAGAGAAATGGGTACAACCTTCTATTTAAATTATCCGTTTTCAAGGGGAAGACTTACCAGAACAGCTCATTGCTGATGTGTTGTAAACACAATCAGAGAGGCCAGGCAGCAACCTCTGCCTAAAGAAAAGATTAGAACACCCTTTTAGCGCTTCACAATCAACTGCAGCAGTTATATTCTCTATTGGCTAACACACATGTCAAAACATAAAGAAGATACAATATAAGGGAATAGTTCTGCGCTGTTTATCGCCCAAATGAAAAATCAGAACAGACTGAAAAAATACTTAAATTCAGGAGTTTTGACACACAATGCTCCTTCTTTGGTCTTCAAAAGGTTGCATGCATAAAAGAGAAATATAGAAATAATAGTGCAGCACTGTGTATCAAAATTGTCTAATATAGAATCTTCACAGGTATAAATCCGTAAAAGAGTGAGAATAAAATATATTTCTTCTAATCATGCTTCCACCAGCCGACTGCATGTGTAGGTGCACATAGAAAGCATTGTGTCAATCACCACTTCACAGGATAAACGCCCCCTAGGAGGGCCTACTCACAGACCATTTTCTTTCAAGTTTTCATGTCCGATAAATACTGTTCTGTATCAATATCCCAGTAGATTGGCAGCAAGCTCACTTGTATAATAGGAAACAAAGAGAAGGAATCTAAGGCAGTACATTTGGATGTTTAATATTAAAATTAAAACAAAGTACAAGGCTACTCCTACCACAGCGACAGGAACAATGTGCATTCAAAAGTCAGATGTGACTTGCCGCGGAATCAATGCTGTTATTTCTCAAAGATGGAAACTACGAACGCGTAGGAGTCCTCTTGAGCTGACAAACACACTTCGTCCAACGCGTTTCGACCCTCAAACATAGGTCCTTTTTAAGGTAGTGTGTAATCCAATTTACAAACGCCATATATAGTCCATAGCGATCACATAGTCGCATGTCAAGATAAAAACCATATATTGGAACTTAACATTCTATAATAATTAATCCACCACACAAAATAAAACAACATTATACAATTACAAAATTCCATAAATCAAAAAAACAAAATGACAAATAATTTGTCCAGAACCCGTTTGTCATTCACCCCGATCGTTATACTTCCACATAAATGGAACCGAGCCTCGTTTTTCGATGTAGATAGATTATGATCAGGGTTTAATTGCAGTTAAAATAAACCTAATAAAAAAATGTAATTATAATTTCTGAGCTCTGTATAATATAGTGTGTGGTCCAATTAGCTGTCATCAATAACGATCACATGATTGCATGTCAGAAAAGAAACTTAACACATTCCATTAAATGACTGTCAATCCGCCACATAAAATAAAACGGTATTGAATTATTAAAATATTCCATAAACCAAAACAAAACAACAACTAATATTTATCCAGAACCCGATTACATCGTTCACCTCATCCGTTGTGCTTCCGTATTGACGGAGCCAAGCCTCATTTTCGGATGTACATAAAATATAATCAGGGGTTAATTAGAGGAATGAACTGAATCTTATCAAGCTGATGAAAGTTATAATTTCAAGGCTCTGTATCTCTTTATTAGCTAGTCAAAAACTCAATTTCAACAAAAATGTTTGTATTAACCATACATAATAATTAAGAAAAAGACAGAATCGGGGGCCCTCTAACCTTCAAAAGGGCCACACATTACCCTTAATCTCAGTAATATGTTAAATTAATATGTAATCAAAGATATAGACACTAATCTGTAATAACGTATCAGAGGCGGAACTAGCGAGCTGTGGGCCCCGGTGCAGGGAAGCGGGAAGGAGGGAACCAGGGCCCACAGCTCGCTAGTTCCCCATGCAGCGAACCCATTATCTCCATGGTGCACTGAACCTGCTGCACCAATGTTAGTGCCGCCACAGGCATTTTAAACAAGTGTTAACAAGCTATAACAAACAAATCTGAAAATAAAGCAAGAATGCTCTCTGAGCCAAAAGTGAAGACTCGGAAAGGCCTGTTGGCCTTCACTGGTCTGAGTGGTGTGCAGTGAAATTTGGCCAGCCTTAACCCTATACTTTTAATGGGATACATTTTGCACCTTCCAGTAGCATTGTGGAAAAGCTAATTTTTAGGCGCATTTCCACCAATAAAATAAAAAACTTAACACACAAAAGTGATAAGTAATAGGATATGTCTCCTCATTCCACTAATAAATTTAAGACACAAATGAGACTCACCCAAGCATTATTTTAGGAGGAAAATGCAAATGTTTACATTTTGATGGAGATGGTGCTATACTGGAAGTAGATTTGCCTTTGATGTCATATTTTACTGTATCCAACTTACAGGTAATTTACATGCAGAATGTTTTTACTTGAAAAGCACTAGAAAGACAAGTAGGGCCAGTTGGGCTTTCAGTTTCAACAGTTAAAAAAATAAAAATAGAAAAAAAATATTGCTAAACGTTTTCACATTAGAAAAATAAAATAATTTATGTAAAGCATTTTTTTCCATCAGTTATCACTGGTGGTAACCCTTTTATGTATAGGGCAAATAGCATAAAAGCCCTATCGCTGGCAATGTTTTTCACCCATTGATAAATCTGCTCCTTAGTGTCATTCTGACATCAAAAGAGACAGCAAAAATATCAACACTAAACAAAATTACTATTGCAGTACATACATATACCACAAGATGTCATATGAATATACATAACTTTCACATTCCATATTAGACTGCAAACAGAATGCTTGAAAGCCATAACTGGAGTGCAGACTCTTCAGTTTCTTGTACCAAGCAGTGGTCAAAGTGGGCTGGTATACAGTGGTATGCCATACCACCACTTCTCCTGCTTCCTTATCACTATCAAATTAAATTCACTTCCATTTTTCATACCACCATTTCTAAATTTCCACTTTGACCACTGGTACCAGGTAAACTGTTTCAGCTCAGCATGAATGCCAAGATTGAAAATAGCAATGTGCTTACCTTTTGGGGAAAAATATTTGGTCTGAGCTTTCAAAAATTAGGCTTATCAAATCCCATGTGTTGACTGTACATTGGACGTATAATGCACTGTATATAACAACATAGTTACTTTTTGTTTCCATTCACTTTATGGTGCTTCTCTTGCCATTTTGTCTGGAATATATTTATTGGCACCTGCAATTTTGGAGAATGCTTTAGTAGCAGGGCTGCCATCAGAAATTGTGGAGCCCAGTACAAATTAAACAAACGGAGCCCCACTCCCCTTCCCCCTGCTCGTCCCGGTGGACACAGAGGTGCAGCTTGAAGCCATGTTACCCAGACCAACTGCATACTGTTGGTGAACTGTGTAGTTCCCTACCACCTGTTATTACCGTTTTCACAACCTGCTGTTGGTTTCTTGTCTGGATCCTGGAATTTTGGGGCCTGTTTGAAAAATGTATTTTCCCCTCAGCCCAAAAACATACTGTGTGTTAAGTGACTTCTGACAAAGTGGACCCTTGTGGGTGCGGTTGGAAATTTAATATTGAAACAGTAACTTGATTGAAAAATTATGTTGACTAATTAAAATCATTCTGCTTAGTACTGTCATTTACTGGAATAACTGCTGGTACTTGAATTAGAAGTCTCTTCTTAAATCACACTTTCGCTGCTTCTAGACAGATGTGAATAACTTCCCTTAGCAACATCTGTAACCATAAAAAAAAACCGGCATGATCTAACTTATTTCCATGGTTACTGATATTGCTATGAAAGGTTGTAAATAACTGACCTATGTCAAATGGCAGCAATAGTATCCCAGTAAGTTGTAGTACCCAGCATAATGATGTTAATTAGGCAATGTCATATTTGAGTGGAGTGATTCTGTAAGAGTTATACAAAGTTCGTATAACTTACATCACAGGGGTCCTGTCCATTCTGAAATATTGTCGGTATAGACCTTAAGATGGTAGAGCCCTTGGAAAATCAGATCATCCACTGTGGTAGGGATAGTGTTTCTAATAAGATGCCCCAAATAGCTCCAAGAACTCTGTGAAACAACCACCAGATACATAATGTGCCACCCAGTGCCTAGAACCCACAAAAACAATCCAGGTAAACAATCTGGAATATGTGGGGCTAGATACCATGGGTGCAAGAGCCTGAGATGGCAGATACAGTGTGTGTATATGTATATATATGTATGTATATATATATATATATATATATATATATATGTATATATATATATATATATATATATATATATATATATATATATATATATATATATATATATATATATATATATATGTATATATATATAATAGATAGATAGATATACTCAAAACTTTCAACCTGGATTTTACTGTCTTGCACAAAACGTCCCCAGTTTAGGGGATACTGAGTTGCTAAATATGGAGACCATGTATTTGCTAGAACACAGCTTTGCTGAATGTATTTAATATAGCTTGCAAACTTAGCACGCATGGCAAATCCATTCAATGGTTTAATTGGGAAATTCTACTTTCAGTAATCATGAGGTTAAATTTGTATCCTGCAGGTGGTTTGGCATGTGTGGTTAGTGGACAGCCCTTTGACACAGCCAAGGTGAAGATGCAGACTTTCCCATTCATGTACCGGGGATTCCTGGACTGCACAGTGCGCACATACCACACAGAGGGATTGCGTGGGCTGTATCATGGCACCATCCCTGCTTTGGTGGCAAACATGGCAGAAAATGCAGTGCTATTTGCATGTTATGGGTTTTGTCAGAATCTTGTGTCTCATACCTTGGGCATGCAAGATACATCACAACTCAGGTGAGTATTAAAGTGTTACTTTAATAGCTTCTCCAAATATCTTCAATTTGTGCTTTTGTTTTTATTGCTGTGTGTACTTTCACTTCTCTGTATGCTTTGTTCCTCTTTCTATAGTCACATATTGTGACTCTCCAACTATTGTTACTATTACTAGTCTCACTGACAACTGCTAGAGTCAGGTGCTGGCTCTGGCTGGGTTGGGGGGCATTTGTCCCTCCAGCCAGTCCCATAGTGGGCTACCTTGGGCTGGGTCACTAGGCCACCTCCATTTTTTTTCCTTTAAAATGTTCCTAATAGGCTGCTGAGTCGAGTCTTGCCCCCTGGGCTAAAATTTGCCAGCCCTCCCCTGGCTAACCCTATACAAATCGATGCGATCATTAAATCATAGTTCTGAAAGTGTTCTGCTAGTTGCTACTGACAATCAGGGGTAGAACTCTGAATCACAAGGTCCACAGCAAAGTTTGTGTAGGGTCCTGGTGATGCAGCTGTAACTTCCTTGGGCCCTGAAAAGAGCAGAGAGAGCACCCACTGCTTATTGCCTCTCATAAGAGAGCTCTGCTCTGCTCTGAAAAGAGCCTTGGATGGGAGGGAGGAGGGGGTGTGATGTGGGGAAAGGAGGAGGTCTCCTGCAGGGACTTCGGAGGTCTGGCATTACCAGTCCCCCTCACCTCCGAGCCCCATAGTGGTCATACCCCATGCACCCCCCATAGTTCCGCCACAGCTGATGGCTCTTCCCCCTACACATTAGCACGCAGCAGAGCAGGGTCCAGTGATTTTGAGTATATCCATGTCATCGGCTTCCACGCTCAATCTAGGCAGGTATAGCATAGTGTGAAGGAGTTTGTAATTCTCTGACTCTACATTTGACCTGAGTCCATTTGGGCTCTGCACTTTGGCTTGGTGCAGTAGAGGCAGATCTGACTGGACTTCGCCAATCGGTTACTCTCTTGTCAGAGAAAGATTGTATGCAGAATCTGTTGTAGAGAAGGTTCACTGATCAGAGGGGGAAGAAGTCTGGTCCGACTGTCAGGCAGATTGACACTACTTGCAGATGTATATCTGGCAAATCTCTACAGCTGAGCAGCGGCTGTGTTGTGGGTTGTCTTTCCCGTATTTAGCCAGCAATCCAACAAAGACACCTCAGGCACTACTATGGGAAAAGCATATAGATATTTATATTGTGAATTCCCAGTTGCATAAACAAAAGGCACATCCTCAGGCCATAGCCTAGACTCTAAGCCCTAGAGTGAAGGTAGGCCGTGGAAGGTGGCCAGACTTTTCCGGTGCCTGATGAGGGCTTCAATACACCCTGCTGTTCTCCTCATTTATAACAGGAAGAAAGATCCTGCAATGGGGTGTGGGCACAGTGGTAGACCACACCCGACTGAAGATCTGCTCACCAGGTCCTGGTGCTGTCTCTGGCAAGAGGTTGCTTCTGGTTAAAAAAGGGGTGCTTTTAAAACTGCGACCACTATTTTAGTAGGCAATGAACCCTAATATGTAACACACATGATGTCCTATCACATTAGTTATTGGAGAGCATACAGAAAGTGCGCTACTCCATAATATTCCCTAATTTTGGTGAGATTTGGCAACCCGTCTGCATCCTGCCCTGTTCCCTAGTGAAATGGGCGAGCTTAGTCCATGATGATGCGATTTGCTGTGAGGTGCCTCCTTACGCCCTGCCCCTCCATTGCGCAATAACATGAATTGCAGGGGTAGGCCATGATGATGATAATTACATAACCCCACCCACTGCACTTGCAACTTAGACCTTTCCCCTCCAAAGGTCAAAAAAAGTCAGCAAGTAGAATCAGTTTGCAAAAACAAAAGATAATACAAATGTGATGTATGAACCTCATTTTTATATAGATGTGTGTGGCTCCAGAATTTTCCATCAGTGTTCCAGGAGCCTCACATCACTACTTTGTGCTATTGTAGGAGCCTACTTCTTCCAATATCTATTGTACCTTTCAATCTTTTACTGCTTGCCTTTATACCCCTCATCACATAAAGAGACACTGTAATCTCACATGCAGTACTGTCCTCACTAGCATAATCACATGATCAGCACACGCCTCTCCCAAAACTCTCTGTACTACTGTATTCATCCTTTATCTACTACTCGTCCGGAATGTTCAAAGTGCAGAAACATTACACTTACTATTATGTAAGTCATATGCTTTAGGTTTGATATGTTGCTTATAATTAGAGAGGGGCGGGCTCGATATCCCGAGAACCGAACCCGCCAGAACTTCCGGAATCCGAGTCCCGAGCCTAGTCAGCTCGGTACTCTCCCGCCCAGAGCGGTAACTTAGAATTCTAGCGCCTGGGTCGAGAAAGACAAATGCCGCCCCGTAGCCCTCAATTTTAGCCAAATGAACCTAAGACATTCCTAAATTGCGCCCCCCCCATTCAGCGTTGCGCCCTGGGCGGTCGCCCCTATCGCACAGCCTTGGTTACGGCCCTGCTCCCGCCTATTTGGATTACAAAACGAGGCAAAACTTCATTGTGACGTTGTCGGATCTCGCGATTTTTAGACTGAATAAATATCCGCCTCCACATCGATCCAGCGCCATTGGAGAAAGGGGGAGAGAGAATGGTTAGGTCGCAGGAATAGAGTAGGAAGAGAGTAGTAGGAGGCATTTGTCCTAATTTATACTACAAGTGTTTGTGGTGTCAGATATTCCCCTCTTGTAGAAAAGCTATTTTCTGGTGCTGAAATTCTAATATACCAGTACTATATATTTCTGAATTTGCACTACAAGTGTTTGGGGTGTCCCATATTCCCCTCTTCTAAAAAAAGCTATTTTCTGGTGTTGAAATAATTATATACCAGCACTATATCTTTCTGAATTTGCACTACAAGTGTTTGGGGTGTCACATATTCCCCTCTTCTAAAAAAATCCATTTTCTGGTGTTGAAATTATTATATACCAGCACTATATATTTCTGAATTTGCACTACAAGTGTTTTGGGTCTCATTAAAATGGATTCACAGCAGTCCACATATGAGCAGGATCAGCAAGGAGCTGCTGCCACCAGTCCTGATGTTAGTCTTCCCTGTACGTCATCTGGTAAAGCCTATGTAAAAGTACATAGTCTTTTTAAGTCAGGGAATAAAACGCACAAAAAAAAAACTTTTTACCGTGTTGAAGAGAAAAACAGCTGTAATCAAGGAAAAGTTAACTGCCGATAAAAAAATAAAAAAATAGCCAACATGCCATTCTACATACGCAGTGGCAAAGAAAGAATGAGGACTTCGCCTTTCTCTATTAGTGCGAAATCTAAAAATGTTACTGAGCCTTCTTCTTGTAAGGTCACTCGTGACCAAGCAAGACCAAGTAATTTGGAGTCCAAAAGTGGTGCACAACTACTGTTACGTGTGAAAGCCGATCTGCAAGAAAACAGTAAGGCATTAAAGGAAAATGTATGCTCCGAATCAGAAATGACACCAATCCCTGTGGAGAGTCCATCCACGAGTGGTATGTGTAATCGTGACCATTCTGATAGTGTACCCATAAAGAAGGGCCCTTTCAGCATATCTGCTGATGTGTGCCTGAACAGCCCGAGTGTAGCCGGTGAAACACCAATTAAGGATGCCACTTTGGAATTAGAAGAGGATGAGGAGGAGATTTGTGTAGCCGACGAGGGCGCTAATGAGGATGTTGATGGGGTTGTTTGTGTCAGTCCTGCACCAGTGGCAGCAGTTCTGGCACGTGACAAGAAGAAGCCCATTGTTATGCCTGGGCATAAGACCAAAAAAGCCACTTATGTGGGGAATTATTTCTACTCAAATCTTGACAACAGTTGTATAGCCATTTGTAGTGTATGTCAAACCACAGTCAGTCGAGGGAGGGACCTTAACCATCTTGGAACCTCATCCATGTTATGCCATTTGACGCGAGTTCATGGCAAGGTGTTGGGAAAATCTCTGAAAGTTATGGTAAAAAATAAAACAAGCACTCTATCATCAGCTAGGACCCTTCTCTCACCTACATCCCGACGGCTGCAATCTACACCCACAACACTATTCTCATCAATATCCTCAGTAACGATCGGAGTTAGCCCTGCATCCCACTTGGTAAGACTCGATGACTCCTGCACTAGAATTGATTCCTCTGAAGAATGTTTAAGCGTTAGTCCCACTGCTGCTGCTGCTGCTGCTGCTGCTGGGGGTGAATCTTCCTCCCATAAGAAGCCCAAGAATAAGAGCACTACTACTTTACAACAATTAACTGTGAAACAATCTTTTGCTAGAGGAAGCAAATATGACAGCAGTCACACAGTCGCAAAGCGGATCACAGATGCCATGGCGACTATGCTAGTGTTAGATCTGCGTCCAATATCCACAATAAACTCAGATGGTTTTTCACAGTTAATTGATGTTTTGTGTCCCCGTTACAAAATTCCATTGCGACACCATTTTTCATGAAAAGCTATTCCGCAAATGTACCAAAACGTTCGTAAAAATTTACTAATTGGGCTCAAAAATGCCATTCTACCCACTGTACACTTAATCACAGATATGTGGACAAGTGGAAGTGGCCAAACCAAAGACTATATGACTGTGACAGCCCACTGGGTTGTTCATTCACCTTCACCAGCAGGAACAGCAGCAGCATCATTCACCTTCACCAGCAGGAACAGCAGCAGCATGTACACCACTACGTAACATTTGTCACAAGCAGGCTACTCTTTGTATAACCGGCTTCACTAACAGGCATACAGCTGATAATTTGTTATGAAAACTAAGGGATGTCATTGATACATGGCTTATACCACATGGACTCTCCCCAGGATATTTTATTTCTGATAACGCCAACAATATTGTGCAAGCATTACAGCTGGGTGAATTCCAACACATTCGCTGTATTGCTCACACAATAAACTTGGTGGGCCAGAGCTTCTTGAGAAATAACCGTGAGGTGCAGGAGATGCTTTCGGTGGCCCGTAAAATTTCTGGACATTTCCGGCATTCTGCCACAGCATGTAGGAGTTTGCAGCAGCGCCAAGAACAATTTAACTTGCCCTGCCACAAACTTAAGCAAGAGGTGTTAACAAGGTGGAATTCCACCCTGTACATGCTTCAGAGGATGGAGGAACAGCGCAACATACAAGCGTATTGCACAAGCCATGACATTGGGAAAAGAGGGGGAATGTATTTCACTCTTGCACAGTGGGGAATCCTTTCTGTGCTGTGCAAGGTGCTGAAACCATTTGAAGTTGTGACGTGTGAAGTGAGTTCAGACTGCTAGCTTGAGCCAAGTTATTCCCTTAATTCGACTATTGGAAAAGCAGCTTGACAAACTGAAGGAGGAGATGAAATAAAGCAATTCCACAAAGTTTGTTGGCCTTGTAGATCAAGTACTTAATTCGCTTCGCAATGATCCAAGAGTTTTTAAAATCTTGAACTCGGATCACTACGTTTTGACGACTGTGCTTGATCCTAGGTTTAAGACCTACATTGATTCTTTGCTTCAAAATGACCGAGATGTGAACATTTGCAAGGAGCTATTGGTCAGCAAGTTGTCCGCTGAACTGGTCCTTGGCTTGACGACGTCTTCTCCTTCAGTATCTCAGGCAGCTATCTCAGGCAGCTGCTGCTCGGAAAAAATTGCACTTTCCAAAGAGAAGCAGGGATGACACAGGTGGCAGACCACAACAGTTTGACATCTGGGCTGGTTTGAAAGATTTTACCCAAAAATGTGTGACCTTGCCCATAAGTCCATCCAATCCTACTATTAACATGCATGATGGTGGAGGATTATTTTCAAGAGTTAATTGATATGTAAATGTCAGACAGTCCCTTTCCATACTGGGGAAAAAAAACAAGTCATTTGGAAACCCATGTACAAACTTGCTTTGCAATACCTAAACTGCCCACCCTCCAGTGTGTACTCAGAAAGAGTATTCAGCACAGCCGGGAACCTTGTCAGTGATCGACGTAGGAGGTTACTTCCGAAAAATGTGGAAAAGATGATATTCATCAAAATTAACTACATCTTACACGAGGAAGGCCTTTACCGGCAAATACATCCAAGTACTGACACTTCTCTAATGGCGGATTCCAGCAGAGATTAATTAATAGTCTGTGATGATGATGTACACACTGATGAGAGTGAGGATGATGATGACAACATCTTTTTGAAACTTTCACTATAAGTGTAGGGTGTAATATACCCCCAAAGAGAAAAGGGGCTTGGGGCATTTCTATTGATCGCACAGTCTTTGCAGGCTGCTTTTTTTGTCATTTTCACTTTTAATGTATGGGAATAATCTAGGCCCAAACAGAAAATCTGCTTTGTGCATTTCTATTGATCGTACAGTCTTTGCAGGCTGACTTTTTTTCTATTTAACTATAAATGTAGGGTGTAAAATACAGACAGACACCCACCTGCCTTTTTTGCTATGAATTTCAATAGCTCTTTTTAGACCATTGTCTGCCACCCTGGATTGGTGTGTGTCTGATAAAAGCACACATCCCAGGGTGGGGGGGAGCGCTTGTTAACATTTATTAGCTGTAGAATTACCTCACTTATCCAAGAAACAGGTGGAGCACTTGTTGCCATATATTAGCTGTAGAATTACCTCACTTATCCAAGAAACAGGTGGAGCGGTCGTAAAAATTTTTTCCTAGATGTGGTAGGAACTGTCGTGTGTTTGAGTCATTGCTCTGTCGCTTACCATCCAGCCAGATCGCTGCAGTATTTGGCTGAAAGTGTATGAAAAGCATATTGTGACCTGTGAGATGGTCAAAATTGAATGGAAAGGACTGCAAATTAGTGTTAGTGAGGTTAATAATCATGTAGCTACAAAAATAATACCTAAATTATGTTTTTTTAGCCCAAAAAATGGATTTTTTATTATTTTGTACATAAGTTAAATATTGTCTGTTTTTTCATGTAGCACACAAATACTTGATAGCTTTTTTGTTACACTGAATTTTAAAGTTGATCTATGGTATGCCCTACCCCAACTATAAATCTGTCCCGACATTTTAAATTTACCTCCCCCTCCAATGCAACATGGTTTTCCCAAGGTGCAAAGTTACTCCTTAATGCATTCTGTAAAACTTAAGTAAAAGTCAGCTTGAGCTCTGCTTTGACTAGATTCTTCATGACAACTGATTTTATATTTATAAAACCTAAGGACCGGATATTTTATTTAATCATACTGTAATGTGTTACAAGGTAACGTATTTACATGACATTCAGTATATTCTACAGAAAACATGCACCGAAGCTTGCTTATGTGTTGTGGTTCCTGAATTCTGTGTAATTGCTGCACCTGTGGAGAGATGGTCTGTTTTGAACCTTTTATGAGTAAATGTGGAATTGAGTGCACTTTGGACTTTTTTGTTTTTATTAAATTCAGTAGATTCTATCGTGTTCATTTCTGGTCTTCCACTTGTAATATATTTTTTTTACTAGAGATTACCACAAAGCCACTGCAGGTTCTTTGGCTTCCATTTTCTCCTCCTTAGTCCTTTGTCCAACTGAGCTGGTGAAGTGTCGCATGCAGACGCAGCATGAAATGCGGATATCTGGTCACAAGGACATGCCACGTAAAAGGTCAGTGTTTATTTTGGTTGATTCAAAATATACAGAAAAGTAAAATGTTGTAATGCTTTAGAATGCTTGTGCATAGATAATAACCACAATGTATTTAGCTGTAGTTTAGTGCACTGGAGTACTGAGCTGGTAACATGCAACCACCACCACCCATGTTGACTGCTAAATTGTCGAACTGTGTTTTAAAACCAAACAAGACCATGAGGACAAAAGAGGCTGTCATGAATTTTGTTTTTAGTTCCAATAAATGCCACTTCTCGCTGTTCATATTACTTCTTAACTTTTAGCACACCCTGGTCCATTGTTTGTGATATCCTGAAATCAGAAGGTGTGTTTGGTCTATTCCGTGGCCTCAGCAGTACGTGGCTGAGGGAAATTCCTGGATACTTCTTCTTTTTTGGTGGTTATGAGCTGAGCAGCAGTATTCTTAATAGGAGTTCCAAACATCAACCAGGTGAGGGTGAAGGACCCCGTTGGCTGTGTTCCTTGGAACACTGTGACCTGTCTTTGCTTTGTGTCCTTTGCAGGTGCTTTGGTGGTCACAGTAAGCGGTGGTGTGGGCGGGGTCTGTTTCTGGCTCTCTGTGTATCCTGTGGACTCCGTAAAGTCAAGAATTCAGGTTCTGTCTGCATCACATTCCGGAGGATTCTTACTCTCCCTGCTACACATATTGAGGACGGAAGGTCAGAATGTATGTGGGCAGGTGTGACTAGGGATGTGCACCGGCGACTTTTGAGGTCTCGTGTTTTGTGTTTTGGATCCGGATTTTCGTTATTTTTGAGGTTCGGATTTGTCTCGCAAAACACTTGACGAAAGGTCTCGGTTCGGATTTAAGGTATTGGATTCGGATTTTTTTTGAAAAAAACATAAAAAGTTTAAAAATCAAGTTTTTGGGCTTATTTTCACTCCTAGGCTATTATTAACCTCAATAACATTCAATAACAAGCATTTCCACTAATTTACAGTGTATTCTGAACACCTCACAATATAGTTATTAGTCCAAAACGTTGCAAAAAGGTATCTTTCTGGACTGCGTAGAGGAGTGGGTCACCACAATATCTTAAAAACCCTGAACTTTTATGATTCGCACCAATAATTGTACCTGGACTGCGTAGAGGAGTGGGTCACCACAATATATTAAAAACCCTGAACTTTTATGAATCGCACCAATAAATGTACCTGGACTGCGTAGAGGAGTGGGTCACCACAATATATATAATAAGAAAACCATCAACTTGTTTGATTCGCACCAATAAATGTACCTGGACTGCGTAGAGGAGTGGGTCACCACAATATATATAATAAGAAAACCATCAACTTGTTTGATTCGCACCAATAAATGTACCTGGACTGCGTAGAGGAGTGGGTCACCACAATATATTAAAAACCCTGAACTTTTATGAATCGCACCAATAAATGTACCTGGACTGCGTAGAGGAGTGGGTCACCACAATATATATAATAAGAAAACCATCAACTTGTTTGATTCGCACCAATAAATGTACCTGGACTGCGTAGAGGAGTGGGTCACCACAATATATATAATAAGAAAACCATCAACTTGTTTGATTCGCACCAATAAATGTACCTGGACTGCGTAGAGGAGTGGGTCACCACAAGATATATTAAAAACCCTGAACTTTTATGATTCGCACCAATAAATGTACCTGGACTGCGTAGAGGAGTGGGTCACCACAATATATTAAAAACCCTGAACTTTTATGAATCGCACCAATAAATGTACCTGGACTGCCTAGAGGAGTGGGCACTGGGCACCACAATAAAATATATAAAAAACCTTCAACAGGTCTGCATTACACTACACATACGGCTGCTCCTCCATCCTCTCCATCATATACATGTTGGAGTTTTAGCGTGTGACAACCTCTTGTTTTTGATAATGTCAGTGCATTTTGAATATTTTTCAATTTGCCCCACACCACTGAATGTACTTTATCTATGATACGCATCTATCTATCTTGACTGCGTAGTGTGGTGGCCCCGGTACACAATTTGGTACCGAGGCCACAATATAATTAAAAAACCCTCCACGTGTCAGAATTCCACCAAACAAGTATCTGGACTGCGTAGTGGGGTGGCCCCGGTACCCAATTTGATACCGGGGCCACAATAAAATAAATACACCCTCCACGTGTCAGAATTCCACCAAACAAGTATCTGGACTGCGTAGTGGGGTGGCCCCGGTACCCAACTTGATACCGGGGCCACAATACCTCCTCCAAACATGCTACAGACAATTCGTCATTGAGATCCCATCAAGTATGTTAAAGACAGACAGGGTCCAAGTGTTATTAGTTGACTTTGTAAAGAAAAAAACTGTCCCTGTTGCACATAGTCGTGCAATGAAGACTTACTTTTTCATTTAAAGGCACGATCTTTAAAGTGTCAGAAAGAGAGAGAAGACACAGGAGAGGAGAGTTGTAGCTGGGGACCTGGGGTGGAAGCTCCCAGGCTCCCCCAGCATTGCCTGGAAGTCTGAGCGTGGTGACTGAGCCAGGGCAAGGAATGTGTGCCCTGGATGAGGGGGAGAACTCCATGCCACTATAGTGAACCCAAGAGAGAGGGGGACACTGCACATGGAAGAGGCCCTGGAGTGAGGGCTGCTACAAGAGGCATGGTAGCTGTAGTGTCAGATCCTGAGGCTGAGAGTACACAGAGTGACGTGTCAGAGCACAGGAGACATTATCCCCGCAGAGGAGGGATGAGCTGCAGTTGAGAGGTCTGTTGTTGAAATAGGACATGCACACTTTAACAAACCAATCATTTCAGCGACAGGGCCTACCAAACAACTTTGACTGAAATGATTGGTTTGTTTGGGCCCCCACACCAAAAAAGCTATTCATCTCTCCCTGTACAGACTAAACAGGCTCTACTGAGGCAAGATGTCGTCCTCATCCTCAACCTCTGATTCCTCTCCCCCTACAGTGTGTACTTCCTCCTCATCACACATTATCAATTCGTCCCCGCTGGACTCCACAACCACAGGTCCCTCTGTAGTATCTGGAGGGCAGTGCTGTACTTCATTGAGGAATTGATTATTCATTTTTATAAACATCATTTTTTCAACGTTGTGAGGAAGCAACCTCCTTCGCCGCTCACTGACCAGGTTCCCCGCTGCACTAAAAACTCTTTCCGAGTACACACTGGAGGGGGGACAACTCAGGTAAAATAGAGCCAGTTTGTACAGGGGCTTCCAAACTGCCTTTTTTTCCTGCCAGTAACAATATGGACTGTCTGACATGTCTACTTGGATGGTGTCAGCAAAGTAATCATCCACAATTTTTTCTATTGTCACAGCATCCAATGCAGCGAGAGTAGACATGTCTGCAATGGTTGGCAGGTCCTTCAGTCCTGACCAGATGTTATCAGCATCCCCGCCAGTGCCTCTTTTGGGAAAACTGAGCTTTTTCCTCGCAGCCATAGATGTGGAAGAAAATGAGGGTGGAGCTGTTGGCATGTCACGGTCCTCTTCAGAGGACAATCTCCTGACCAGCAGGTCTTTGCACCGCTGTAGATTTGTGTCCGCCGGAAACAGAGACACAACATACGCTTTAAACCGAGGATCGAGCACGGTGGCCAGAATGTATTCCTCTGACTTTAAAAGAGTGACCACCCTCGGATCCTGGCAAAGCGTACGAAGGGCTACATCCACAAGAGCTACATGCTTGCTGTAATCGCAATGGCTTACCAGCTCCTCCCTCACTTTCTCCAGCTGCTTCTGCAACAGCCTGATCAGGGGAATGACCTGACTCAAGCTGGCAGTGTCGGAACTGACTTCTCGTGTGGCAAGTTCAAATGGCTGCAGAACCTTGCACAACACGGAAATCAGTCTCCACTGCGCTTGACTCAGGCGCATCCCCACTCCTTTGCCTATGTCGTAGGTGGCTGTGTAGGCCTGAATGGCCTTTTGCTGCTCCTCCATCCTCTGCAGCATATAGAGGGTGGAGTTCCAGCGCGTCACAACCTCTTGTTTGAGGTGATGGCAGGGCAGGTTCAAGCTTTTTTGATGTGCCTCTAGTCTGCGGTAGGCACTGGCTGAATGCCGAAAGTGTCCAGCAATTTTGCGGGCCACCGCAAGCATCTCCTGCACACCCCTGTCACTCTTGAGGTAATGCTGCACCACCAAATTAATGGTGTGGGCAAAACATGGGACGTGCTGGAAATTGCCCATATTTAATGCCCGCACAATGTTACTGGCATTGTCTGACACCACAAATCCCCATGAGAGTCTAAGTGGGGTAAGCCACTGGGAGATAATTTCCCTCATTTTCTCTAATATGTTGTCAGCGTTGTGCCTCTTATTAAAGCCTGTAATGCACAATGTTGCCTGCCTTTGCATGAGCAGCCATTTTGTAGATGCTGCTACTGATGCAGCTGTTGCTGTTGCTGCGGAAGGGGATGCATCTACCCAGTGGGCTGTCACAGTCATATAGTCCTTCGTTTGCCCAGAACCACTTGTCCACATGTCCGTGGTTAAGTGGACAGTGGGTACAACCGCATTTTTAAGAGCACTGAGGACACTTGATCGTACTTCTCTGTACATTTTTGGTATCGCCTGCCTAGTGAAGTGGAATCTCGAGGGGATTTGGTACCGGGGACACAATACCTCCATCAACCCTCTAAATCCCACTCCACTGATGGCGGACACCGGGCGCACGTCTAACACCAACATTGCAGTTACAGCCGCAGTTATACGCTTTGCAATAGGGTGACTACTATCGTATTTGGTGGTCATGGCAAACGACTGTTGGACGGTCAATTGTTTGGTGAAAGACTTAGCGGTCTTACGACTTCCCCTCTGGGAAGATGACCGACTAACAGCAGCAACAGCAGCAGTGGCAGTAGTAGGTGTACCGCTGCAGGATTCCTCGGATGAATCCCGTATTGAGGAGGACTCAGTCTGGCTGGTGACTTGGGCTGCAGGACTGAATCTGATGGAGATTGTGGAGGAAGTTGACGAGGAGGGTGTTGCTGGTGTGTATCCAACTGGACCACGGGATTTAGGTGTCCCTGTACCGATGAGGGTCCTAGCCCCAGTTCCTGAACTAACCACTGAACTATGAAGGTTATTCAGGTGACGTATAAGGGAGGATGTTCCTAGGTGGGCAAGATCCTTACCCCTGCTTATTTGAGCTTTACATAAGCTACATATTGCCATACATTGGTTGTCTGGATTTGGATAAAAATAACTCCAGACCGAAGAGGTGCATTTTTTGGTCTTCTGACCAGGCATGACGATGGGCTTTTTCATCCCATGGACATCAGCTGTTTCCCCCCCTGGTGCCTCATTTACAATAACCACATCACCATCCTCATCATCAAGTTCCTCCACAGCGCCAGCTACATCATCAATAGCCTCCTCCCGAGCCACCTCTTCCCGTACAGTGATGGGAAGGTCAGGCTTGACAACCACCAACACCCTTGGACTCGCCTTGGGGATTTGTGATAATTTCTCTTTAGAAGGCAGAGTTGTTTGCTGTTTTGTTGCTGACAGCATAACTCTCTTCAATTTTTTGTAGGGGGGGGGAGGAGGAGGAGGGCTAAGATCCGTGGGTGAAGCTGAACCACTAGTCATGAACACGGGCCAGGGCCTAAGCCGTTCCTTGCCACTCCGTGTCGTAAATGGCATATTGGCAACTTTACGTTTCTCCTCAGATGATTTTAAGTTTCTCTTTTTGCTACTTTTTCTTAACTTGGGCTTTTTGGATTTTACATGCCCGGTACTACGAGATTGGGCATCGGGCTTGGAAGACGACGTTGATGGCATTTCATCGTCTATGTCATGACTAGTGGCAGCAGCTTCAGCATTAGGAGGAAGTGGGTCTTGATCTTTCCCTACTTTATCCTCCAAATTTTTGGTCTCCATTATATGTAGCACAAGATACTGCAGAATGTGTGAACTTGGTAATATTGCAGTACCAATGGACTTATACTGCTGGATTGGTTTTGCAAATTTGGTTATAATTATTATATATTTTTTATTTTTTTTTATTTTTTATTTTTTTTTACTTTTTTTTTATTTTTAAAAAACTTGGGAATAGTGGGGAAATAACTATGCCCTTAGAAGCACAGAGCACAGGACACAGCACCACTGGACTGAACAGGACACGGCACAGGACCCAGCAGCACTACGGAACTCAGCAGGACAGAGCACAGGACACAGCACCACTGGACTGATACTGCAGAATGTGTGAACTTGGTAATATTGCAGTACCAATGGACTTTTACTGCTGAATGTGTGAACTTGGTAATATTGCAGTACCAATGGGCTTATACTGCAGGATTGGTTGTGAAAATTTTGTGGTAATTAAAAAATATTAAAGTAGTTTTTGGTATTTTTTAAAAAAATTTTTTTTTTCTTTTTTTAAACACAGGGGAATATTGGGGAAATAACTATGCCCTTAAAAGCACAGAGCACAGGACACAGCACCACTGGACTGAACAGGACACAGCACAGGACCCAGCAGCACCACTGACCTCAGAAGGACAGAGCACAGCACACAGCACCACTGGACTGATACTGCAGAACACAGCACAGCACTAACAGCACAGCACAGCACAGAACTAAACAGCACAGAACTAAACAGCACAGAACTAAACAGCACAGAACTAAACAGCACAGAGGACCACCTAACACACCCTCCCTCTACCCTGATCAATGCCCGAGTGAAGATGGCGGCGACTAGCGGGGAATTTATAGGATCCGAGTATCGCGAGATCCGACAACGGGATTATGAGTCAGAGCCTCAGTTTCACTTTCGAATTTGGCGCCAATACCCGGATCTGTCTCGGATCCGACTCGGATCCGCAACGTTCGGGTGGGCTCGGATTTCAGAAATCCGAGCGCGCTCATCCCTAGGTGTGACCATACAGTATGCAGAGAATGATGCTAGTATTCTAGGGGGGTTGTAGAGAGTCTCGACAAAGGTCTTCTGCTCCACTGTCTTCACCGCAATGAGTAAGGGAATAAGCTGTAATGGATTTTTTATGACGGTTATAAAAAGTCATATAAAACCTTTTAGGATATAATAGGGGTCCTTTTACTAACTCCAAAAAATGTCAGTGTGTGCAGCTAAATTTTATGCACAATTGTGCCTATTTTATTGAACAGCACATTTAAAGGGGCATGTCCCATTTGTTATTTGTATTAACTATTACAGCAGACACTTTGCACAATATCTTGCAAAATTGACAGAAGTGCAAATGTCTGTGAATGTAAGAACATCGCCTCCATTTTAATATTTTTTTTTCTCCTATAACATTGCACATTTGACCCTCGATTAAAGCCGGAAAATATGAGCTTTCGGCGCCGTGGGGACATGGCTTTTGGAGCGCGTTGTACTGTTAATTAAATAACCTGTCTACCATCTGCAGAATATTTTTTCCAGAAGTAGAGGGTACTGTTTTTATGTATTATGCAGAGCAGCAATTGGACCTTTGTCTGGAAACGCCACCTGTCTATCTGACATCAATAGGCATTTCCAGGCAAGTTACTGGATGCAGTGTGCTCCACTACTGGTAAGGAGATTTACCTCCAAACATCATTATGCACATGTTGCCCAAGACTAAAGCTGGGTACACCCTGCAGGTGTATAGTGTATAGATTATAGTGCCAATCACACAATAAACAACTGTTGGATCCAATATCGCATTCGTGTGTATGATCCAACGATCATGTTTTATCGTACTAAATCACCTCGTATCGTCTCAGTTTATAACCGTACTAAATACCTCTATAAACGATGGAACGATGTATATGCACTCACGATCAGCAGTGTAGGCAGATCTCCATAGAGTTTAAAGAGCCAAAATCTTTTCAGCAGATGGTTATGACAGATGAGGAGCACAGTTCTGAAGATAAATCTTGTACAGTTGTGTAGGTGTGTGCACATGTATGGGCATGCTGATCGGGACTCTGTCATTTGGTAAAATCATGTGTGTACCTAGCTCTAGAGATGAAGAGGGGATATTCATAAAGAAACATATCTATTTCATTGAATGAAAACTCAGCTGTTTAATTTGATAAATCTGCTGTTTCATTGCTTACAATCTCATCAAGGATGTGTACATTTGACAACATCTATTGATTGGTATAGTGAATGTTGTTAGAATAGTTTGATAGTAAAGGTGTGTATTCATTTTAGAGGACACGGAATATGTATTGGTGGAGTGCATGTTGATTCAGAATCTGGTGGAAACTATTGTTTCAAGAATGAAGGGATTGCATTAATTGATATAATTTCAGTATATATCTAACAGTATGGGGATTTTAAGAATTAAACATTACACTGACCCTGGGCTTATGTTTTTATATTTATTTATGATGGGTTGGGATAATTAATTAGAAAGGTTAATGCAAGTCAGTAGTGAAGGAAAGCCGATATGGAATCTAGGTGGTGATGAAGCAGTTGGTCCAAATTGAACGTAATTTTTCCTACATGAAGTACCTTAATGGTAATAAATGGCAAAAACAACCAGCCACAAGCTGCAATCTATGTCCTCCCACTCGCACCCCTCCATCCCCACTGCCAGTATAAAGGAGCGGACCGCATCGATTTGACAGTTCTCTGTCACTGACCCAGGAAAACAGCTGCATAAGGCAGGTCCTGGTACTTCTGCTAGGGAGAGAAGGATGGCATTACATGGTGGTAATACAGATTTAAGCTGCACATTTCCACTACTCTTGTTCCTCACAGTAGTGGGAACTATCAGTATCTGTTCTTTTCATATTATATTTGTAAAGATAACAGCATAGTACTGCTTATCTTTTATATATCTTCTTAAAAGCACATGCAGTACACTGTATATATCCTGGTCCTTGTGTTGTACTGCCATTTCATCCTTGTGCAACCTGTAAACCCACATCTCCACTGGTAAATGACAGTCAGGATGTCAAGCTGTTATACAGACTGGTTCCTAGCCCCATGGTCTGTACAGGTTTCAAAATAAATGCAATGTGTTAAATTTATAAAAGGAAATCCCTTCACTATTATGCGACCTCATTTTCATGCAGGATGGAAAGCCTGGTTAAATGCATGGGTTATTATAAATGTCTCTTAATTTAACATAAGTGATCCCCTCATGTATATAGCAAATACACAATGCTGATATGCATACTGAAAATATTATTGTCCTGACACTCTCCCCTCTCTGTGTATACAGGAATCCTCACTCTGTACAGTGGCCTAATGCCCACAGTGATCAGAGCATTTCCCTCCAATGCTGCTCTCTTCCTGGCCTATGAAATGACGAAGAGGACCCTTGCAAGATGGTCATACACTCAGAACTGAGTGAAGAAGCCTCTGTGAATGGATGCTTTTCATTATCCTTGGTCTTTCCTTGCTTCATCTACTTTCCATTTCTATAGCTAAACAATCTCGCCTTGTTTCAGTATACTTTAAATGTTAAATATTGTTCTAGCCACAAGTTAACTCTCTTCATAGGATCTCTCAACACTTCTACCCTTATGTTTTCTCCATTGTCATTGTTTTCACACCTCCAAGACCAATGTTTATATAATATAATAAAATACATCAAATACAGAATACAGTGGGATTTTTATTGTATTATGTGACTGAATTGGGACAAACTTAGGAGTTCTAGGTAGTTTGGACTGTCAGCGCTTGAAATGGGACGTGGTGTTGATTGCTGCCAACGGGGATGGTAGGAGTTTCGGGTCCATTTGTTTAGAAGTATTAAGGGTTTCTTTGGTGCATGGTGTCCTGATGTGCTCTGAGAGGAATAAAAGAAAGGGGGTGGGGTGGGACAATGGCTTACCTTAGAGGACTACTATTCTTGGTTTTTTTGAAAATTCAGCGGTAGTGTAAGGGAAGATTCAGTGGTATGAGCGGGTGTTGGTGTGGCTGAAAAGTGTATCGATTGATCTTGTAGGTATTTACCAGTTTTCCTTGAAGTATTTTTTCTGTTACGTCTACTTCATTGTTGTAGTTTCTCTCTCCTCTCTTTATTTCAGCTACTCTTTCCTCTTTTCTCTTTAGAGTAGTCTTCCGTGCCCCCAGACCTACAGAGGGTTGTTAAAAAATAGCAGTGGGGGGAGGAGGAGAAAAGGGTGTAAGAAATAGTTCTATTGTGAGTTTTAATACAAAGATAGTGTTTATAGCCATGATTAGTTAGGGGTCCATCGTCTTTAAGATTTATATATCACACCCTGCTTTCTTGTTTATTATTTTAATCATTTAGTTCTACGTAATATTGTTTCTTTCTCTTCTCCATATTTTGTTTAATCGGTATCTATCTTGCATTTTCTGTCCTATGCAACTTCTGATTCACATTATATTTACAGCTTTCTTTTCTGTCTTTCTTCTTCTTTACTTACACAATCACCCGTCCTCCACTTTCACCATTCTTTGTTGTATCTCTTACATTTTTCCTGAACTTATCTCCATTCTCCAGATCTTTCCTGTCCTTACTAGCTGTTTGACTTGTATTCTCTTGCCTGTCACCTGCCACAGCTGTTGACATTCTTCTTTCCATCTTTGGTGCTGGGCTGGCACCCGCTGACTCTAAAAATAGAGCCACGTGTTAGGCCTCCACTGTGCAGTCCTCTCTCAGGTCATTCTGCTCACTGTTCTTACCCTGTTGCCATCTCCTTTCTCCAGGTATTAACTTCTAAGTATTATAATCTTTCGCCAGGTAATATTTCGGATTTCTGTCTATTCTATGTCCCTGTTTGAGTCAGCTGTAATCTTTTTATACAAGTTATACTCTTTGCTTTATACTGCTGTTTTGTTTTCATTTATTAATGCTATGATGTTAGATAGCGTTACTATTGGTAAAATATGTCATTACACTTTTTGCTTTAGTCCTTGAACTGTTTAGTATACTGTAGAGAAGTGTTTTACACCATAGATGATATTCATTCTGAATAGATGATGAATGTAATCATTTCTGTGTCAGTAATTTATTCACTGTAGAAATATAATTGACTGTCTACTGACTGTACTGACTGTACTGGATGCTTCAGCTACGTATTCTCTGTACCTCCTCTGCTATTTTCATAGAAGACTCGTTCTTTGCTCTTAAACTCATCTGGCTGTGTTTTCCTGGCATGATGAGCTGTCAGGACTTGGGTCTGAGTGATACACAGGACAAGTTTGAAAAGTCTGTGCTGTGTTATAACAAGGGATGTGGGCAGCAATTCCTCCATGCCAGCAACTCTGCAGGTCGGTGTACCTATATTTAATGCATGTTACTATAGGGGTGGGATATGGCATTACATGTTAGATTGCCTGAGACATCAGTTGTGTGAGTGTAATTAACTTCTTGAATGAGCACACAAATAGGATAGGGATGGTGTGCTATTCATGTGTACTTTAAGTACATATTTCTTTTCCATAGACTCTTGTGTCTTCCATCCGGGATACCCCATTTTTCATGATGCTTTGAAGGTTAGTGTGTACTACATACTCCTATCATGCTCTCTAGCTAGCCAATTCTTCTTTCTTAATCTCCATTTATCTTTTTCTTCTCTAAGGGATGGTCTTGCTGTAGGAAACGCACAACGGACTTCTCTGAATTTCTAGCTATTCAGGTAGAGTTTTTGCCTCTCTTAATATCGGCATCTCTGTCTAATCTAGAACATCCATCTGGTAATATCATTTATCATGTCTCCATTATTACATCAGTTACTTGTTGCTCCCTTAGTGCCACACTGCGATACAGACTCCGTAACTTTTATTGACCCTTTGTTTCTCTTCTTAGGGCTGCACTAAGGGTTTTCATAGCAATGAGAAACCACTGGAACCTGTGAAACCTGACATTTCTGGGAGTAATTCCTCCAATGACAGTGGATCGAAATCATGTACAGAGATCATTGTGCAGGGCCCTAAATCTGCAGAAAAGATGCAGAAGGAGAGACCAAGGTAACAATGACAATGCACAATATGTGTGAAATGTATTGTGACAAATTATACTTAATAATATATACATGTTATTTACTTATTTTATCAAACGATTTTTTTCGGAAACAATGTTTTATTTGTACACACACAAAATTATCGATCTCTGATAACCTTGATATAGAGAGTATGCTCAGAAAAGAGAGCTTAATTAAGATGTGTCCGCACATAGTGATCTAATTAGTACAGTGTAATAGAAAGTGTAAAGTACAATAGACTTGTGTTATGATCGCATCCAGTGCTAAAGTCATGTTGGGAGGGTGTGTACCGGTAATTTTTCTTTAGAGTGTAATATAATTGTATTATAATTATGTCAAGTGGCCATGTCATATTAAGTAGATTTAGTGTTATCTGTCTTTCTCTTTTAGAGTATGAAAGTAGAGTATGTCAGGTTTGGTAGGTGTATGTTTCTATGTGTATTTAGTGTATTATAATTATATTATGATATCCAGTAGTCATATAATGTGGGTACATGTAGTGCCCTGTGTCTTTTTACAGTGTAATTGATTTCTCCAGTGGTCATGTCCTTTGTTTGTATAAATGGCAATTGTAAAGCGCTACGGAATTTGCTGGCGCTATATAAATAGATGATGATGATAATGCAACAAAATTTTATTGTGTCCTATGTCTATATCATTATAAGGTATAGTGATCATGACAAGTTGAGTATATATAGTGTCCTATGTCTGTATACAATGTAATCGCATTATGATCATGTCCAGCGGATGTGTCATATGGAGTAGGTGTAGTGTCCTGTCCTGTGTAGAGTATAATTTAAATTGTAAGATTATAATGTCCACTGATCATGTTAGGTAGCTGTAGTGTCTCTTGGAATTGTAACAAGTGTTTACTGGTTAATGGTGGGGATGAGGCTCTCTCAATCTGAGCACAAAGTTGTACGTGATGAGCAATGGACTGTTCTGGTCATGAGACTATTATGCTGGGCATATGGCTATGAAGATATGACTTTATGTGATGGCACTTGGTTGTTTATATTAAGCTCAAGGCTATATACGGCGGTGATATGATTGCATGAAGCTGATATGTGGGCACTTACCTGTATATATGGAGTATATTGGGCTGCATGTGGTTGTCATTAGGCTTATATGCTGGGTATGTGGAGGCCATAGAGTGTCTACATTTTTGTAATACTGTTGACTTTTTTTGTTTTGCTGAGCTATGCACAGCACAAGAAGTATGTCTTCTTTTTTTTCACTGTACTTTGCATCATGTTATACATGGCACACCTTATGTAACCTGTTGCTTTGTACACCAAATGTATAATAAATTTTTCCATGCTGTCTGGCTCTTAATAATGTAGTGCTCCATACTGAAGATGTAGGACATAAATGTAGCGCCGCCCCGCGGGGAAACAGGACAGACGCAACCCTAAAAGAACTTGCCTTGTAAACGATGGTCACCTCCAATCCGCCTCCGATATCCCAGCTGCGATTTAATCCCAGCAGATCCGCAGCCGCAACCCTTGTCACCTCCAACCACGTCCGTCTAAGAAAGAGACAAAGCTTACGGCCGTGCCTACCAGGTAAGGGCTGTCCGAGAATACGACAAAGAACGAGGACACGGTCAGTCCAAGCTCACTTGCCGCCTCCTCACTTTGCTCTTACCAAGGCACGGGGGACTACAGGCACTTGAGACCAGGACTAGTCCCGCCTCAAGTACCTCGCACACCTGCCGGTGAGGGCCTAACCGAAAGGGGGAATCGAGCGTGATACTCACCGGGACACTCCCACTGCAGATCCGGTTCTCCTGCACCTCCCCGACACCTGCAGATGACAAGGAACACACAGCCTCCCTCTGCACTCTCAGTGAGACTGAGATGGCACCCACAAAGCTAAACTGACTACAACAGCGACCCGACCCTAACAACACTCTAATGGTCGGCAACGCAACTACGTCAAACAACTATGACTACTTAGGTGTGGTGCACTAACGGAACTGCTCACTAAACACTACGGGGAACACCAGCCGGTGTTCACGGACTAAACCGGAGGGCGGTTCCTAACCCCCTCACCCAGGCCGTACCAAGAAGCTGCCTTCTTGCTATGGGGTCACCCACGGATCCTAAGGACTGGCTGCACCTGGCCCGACTGAGGTTCACTGGAACAGCCCACTAACCTGTGTACAGACTGCCGCCCGGAACAGCCGATCGAACTGAACCGCCCGACTGCCTGCACCCAGATATCGAACACGTATCCCACTCCGGAACCGCCAGGTAACCTGCACGGAACTGAGGACTGGGACTCTCAACCTGAACCACGGGACGCCCCCTGGAACTGCGTTGAGCTGTGCTGCACTGCCACTGACTCACTCAGTCACCCTCTCTGGAAACCAGTGCGACCCCAGGGACCTAAGGGACGGGAAAACTACGTGTGTTCTTCCCTGACTTTGTGTACGCTGGTAACTACACTTGTCCCCCACAGCACGGGTTAGCACAGAAAAACACAGGAACAAGAGCCTACCTTTAATGGGGGCCTGACGTCTTGCCCCTGGACACAATTATGTAGCACACCCCAAAATACCGTAATACAAACAATACTCGCCGCACAGACAGAATAAATACAGTATACAGTACTTTGAACGCTACTCACCAGAGCACACCGCTGTTAGCCAACCAGCCGGTTGCTACAGCACCACAGGAGCCTCCGCTCTACTGTACCTCCTAACTCCGTGTGCTCACCTCACCTCACACAGGACCGCGCCCACACTCACGAGGCTCTCACGCCTCTAACACACACCACCAGAGCCTTATGCCCTACACACCATGGGCCTCTCTGCCCAGCTACATACAGAGCCTTGTGCTCTGAGTATGGGGCTCAGCCCCCTCTCTACCTCAGGGCTCTGAGCCCACTAACTAGGGCCTTGTGCCCTGCTACCTAGGGGCACTAGCCCCTGCCTGCATAGGCCCTATGGCCTCCTTATCTGACTACTAGGGCCTTGTGGCCTTTATAGCCTACGGGCTACCAGCCCCTACTCAGGCCCTGTGGCCTTCCTATGGCCTTCCTATGGCCTCTAGGCCACTACCTACTAAGGGCTTTGTGCCCTTACACAACAGGGGGCTCTGAGCCTCCCCTATCTAACTAACAGGGCCTTGTGCCCTTTATAGCAATATTGTGGCCTACTGGCCCACTAACTCATAGGGGCCTAGTGCCCAAGTCCCTGGGCCTTGTGCCCCTAATTTACTGTCCACACGGGCCTTGTGCCTGACCGTGGCCACGGGCCTAGTGCCCGAATTTAACGTTGGGTGTACTTACCTGCTCTGCGCAGGAATCTCAACTTGCCACGCCGTCTTCTGCCTTCTTTCTCCTGGTCTTCCAGACCCTCCAGCCGGCAGCGCCTCTTCTCCCATTCGGCGCGGGTCTTCTGGCTGCTCCAGAGGCGGGGGCGCTCTCAGCCCTTACAAGGGCTCCCCGCCGACGATCTCCGCTCCGGCGGCTTTTTTTCTTCCTGCACTCCGGACGTCCCACGACGTCCTTCTCTCTCCGCCGCCGACTCTCTTCTCCCAAAATGGCGCCACCCGGCGACTTATATAGTCGCCGGCGTGACGTCATCAGCCGGCGCGAGCGCTAATTGGCTCTCGTCGGCGCCAATCTTTTAAATGGCCGGGCGCGAGCCGCGATTGGCTCGCGCATCCGGCCGTTGATTGGCCAGCGGGGAAAGATGAGCCCTGATTGGCTCATCCTTCCTCCGCGGACGGGACCTGCAGGAAAGAAGACATACTTACCGCCGCTAGAGCGCTGGACGGGTAAGTCACTTCTTTCTTCCTTCTTCACCCTCTTGCTGCGCACAGGAGCTGATGACATCTTCTGTCCCTCCAGGGACACGGCAATCGCGGGCATCTTCGCCCGCTTCTCGGGCACTGGGGGCATCTCCACATAACTGATATTGATATAGTGCCTTTTAATATTGGATTAGTCTTTGTTCTAGATTTAGTAGCTCTTTTATCTCTTTAATCTCATAAACGTAATATATTTGACTTTTTCATTTTGACATATGCTTTGTAAGTTAGGCCATGGTGACAGCAACAGTCACAATGTTCAGAATTTATTATACAATTAACATTATCGGCAACTGACACCACCATATTTAGCATATTTTTCAAAGTATACCAAAAATATTTCCTTTACAAGGGAACATTAAATTGTAGAATCCACATATGTGCTGTTTATCAATACCCTTGCTACACTTAACAAGTCATAGTATGGCAGATTTGCTAAGTACATACACTATATGAAATTGGCATACATATTGCAGATGTAACAGATTATGTGGTTATGCACTAAGCCATACCTCCCAGCGTTACCCAGCCGGAAAGTGGGATAAGATGCATGCACAAAAGGGTAATGGTCATGTGGGATTGGGACTGTGGTCATGTGGGGCCGTGCCTAGTCCTTCTGAAGTGTTGTGCTACCTCCAACCGCTCTCCTGGAAACACCCGTTAATGGTGAGCAGGGACATATCTCCAAACTTCAACTTTGCTGTTGAGAGACTGGGATTGCCCCCTCAAATCAGGACTGCCCTGCCTAAATTGGGACAGTGGTTGTTGTGGGTAATGCAACCTTTTTCCTTTGTAACCGTTTTTATTAGTTTTCACAACGTAGTGTACCTGAAATACAATTGTGCATTGCAAATGTGAGACTTATTGTCAATTTCCGATTGTTTCCAGTACACAGGAACAGATGCGGCCTCTTGTGCTCAAAGTGTCTCGGTCACTTGAACAAGAATTGGAGAAACTCACACTGCGGACAAATAAGGAGCCTGAGAAGGAAGGTCAGTAGGCTGCTGCTTTCAGGTGTGTGTGTCAGAACGAAAGCTTATGTCCAACTTTGAAGTAAAATATTTTGTCATTTTAGTTGATGCTGCAGTGGTCACAGTAGGAACGGGATGTAAGCACTCAGGCTGTAAAGAGGCGAGTACACATATTTGCACAGGGAGGAATTACTGTACAATTTAGTTACATTTGTGGCGACTAAAGAAATTGGAAACAAACGGCTGATATTAATGTTTTTTCCTGCAGAGTTATCAGGGGTCAGAAAGTGAAGCAGGAACGTGTGTGTATCACCCTGGGGTGCCGGTCTTTCATGAGGGGTAACAAATATTCCCTTTCGTAATCATTCCACTTGTCTAATTTTCACCTTAAAAAGCATTACCTTTTAAGTAGTATATTTTATATAAGTAAATAATTTGTGCATTTGATTCTATGAGTGCATTCTCTGTTAGTTGTACAGATGGCTACAGAGATCATTGATTCCTATGATCACTAAGCATACGTCTATGTGTAAAGCTGGCCACACACAAGCCTCTCCTGTCTTTTGGCCCAAAATACAGGAGCAGTTTTAAGTGGATGTGCATATGTTCAGCTAAATCGGATAGATCTAGCTGTGTGGAGCTCAGGTCTAGCAACCAGTTTACATAGGAGTCTGTGGTTGACAGATGGTGGTTATCTATGACAGGATTTATGACCATTCTGTTTCAACTATTCTCAGGTACCTCTTTTGTTTTGGTGACATAGTGCTGCCTGCAATACTATGCCAATAATGGCAGTGAATTTTCTGCATGTGTGGACTGCATTGAAGACCAGCGTGCTGAGAAGGGCCTTAATTGCAGCGATTGCAGCTAGATGGTCTGCACAGCGCATAAGAAGGTGTATGCCTTCTCTCCACTCTCATGAGATGCCTCTGCAAACTAAAAATGTGCCTATGTTTGCAGGGAGAGGAAACAATCTCAAGAGCGGCACTGTTCGAAAGTGTAACAATCACATTAAAAGTCCTAATTGCTTTAACTAATGCTTCGGCCTCATTGATGACTTAAATTAATTATGAGAGTGATGGTGGCAGAATCTAGACTGCTTTTATTGCACTTTTGTGTGTTTTGATGCTTTTTTTTTTTGCATTGGGTAAAGTTCACTTAAAAATTTACTTCTCTACCAATGTGCAACTGAAGGGCTCAAAATGGGTCACATTAAAAGTGTAGTGTGATACCAACTTACAGCACTCTCTTAAACCCTTTCTCATTTTATTTATCTTACTCTACAAAATGAAATCTCACTTTTGCTTTGCTCCACAAAACTAGATGCAAAGGTACATACACGCACTGTACTTGTGTGGAGTGAGGGTGCTCCTCCCGAACTCGTTGACTGGAGCAAATGCTGCCATCCTTCAGGAATAGGCGTACCTGTGCAAATCAAAGCTCAATGCACCTACAAAGGGAATTTTGCACGGAGCCTCAAACATTTTGCCATTTAAATGAGTCCAACAGTGTGAAAATCACATGTCAAATGCACAATGTAAACAAGTCTGTACAAGTCATAAAGAATTTCAACATCTTAAAGGACTGCAGATTTACTGGAATAAGTTCTAGCCCACTTCTGACACAGCCGCTTGGTGGGATTTTAGTAGAGATGGGCGGGCTCGGTTCCCCGAGATCCGAATCCTACCGAATTTAGGGTATCCGAGTACCGAGCCGAGCAGGCTCGGTACTCTCCCGCCCATTCGGTTTCGAAATCGAGGCAAAACGTCATTGTGACGTATTCGTTTTTCTGAGCTTGGATCTCGCGAGGTTTAAAAAGCATAAACACCAGCCTCCACAGCAATCCATCGCCATTTGACAGGGAGAGAGCAGGGTTAGGTCACACTGGCTATGTCAGCGCAGGGACAGTGATTGATTGTATTAAACAGCATTCAAAGCTTAATACCAGATTGTTACAACAGTAAGAGGAGAAGAGAGGAGGGTTTTTTGTTCAGTTTCTGGCACTCCAAGTGCTATTAGGGTGTCCCTCATTATTTTGCAGAAATTTATCTGGCTGTGAAAAAAGTACTATATTGCAGCAGTGTCAAAAACAATTTGTAACACTACAAGTGCTTTGGGCTCAGAATTGATTCAAAGCAGTCCACATATGAGCAAAATAAGCAACTAGGTTCTGTCACCAGTCCTGATGGTAGTGTTCCTAGTACGTCATCTGGGAAAGGCGATGTCAAACTACACCGTGATTTGGAATTATCCAAAAGAAACACACACCCAAAAAAATTTACCGCGTTGAAGCGAAAACTAAGTGTAACTGAGGAAAAGTTAACTGCCGATAAAAAAAAAAAAAAAAAAAAAATTGCCAACATGCCATTCTACACACGCAGTGGCAAAGAGAGAATGAGGCTTTCGCCTTTCTCTATTAGTGGCAGATTCAAAAATGTTACTGAGCCTACAAGTGGTGCACAACTACTGTTACGCGTCAAAGCAGAGCTGCAAGATAATAGTAAGGCATTAGAGGATAATGTTTGCTCTGAATCAGAAATGACACCAATCCCTGTGGAGAGTCCATCCAACAGTGGGATGTCTAATCGTGAGCATTCTGTTATTGTACCCATAAAGAAGGGTCCTTTAAGCAGTTCTGCTGATGTGTGCCTGAACAGCCAGAGTGTAGCCGGTGATACACCA
This sequence comes from Mixophyes fleayi, assembly GCF_038048845.1. Taxonomy (NCBI): domain Eukaryota; kingdom Metazoa; phylum Chordata; class Amphibia; order Anura; family Limnodynastidae; genus Mixophyes; species Mixophyes fleayi. The sequence continues at coordinate 64,925,153 of NC_134410.1, read as the reverse complement.
GGTGAGGATGCCACTTTGGAATTAGAAGAGGATGAGGGGGAGATTTGTGTAGGCGACGAGGGCGCTAATGAGGATGTTGATGATTATGATGCAGACAGATACCAAATTGTCTTTCTCAATTTCTATTTATATTCTAGATCATATAACGGCTGAATAGTTTTCTACTTTACTCTAGTGGAGAGGGGACCTGATGCAGACAGATACCAAACTGCCTTTGTCCATTTCTTTGTATATTCTAGTTCTACAGTCTATGCAGGCTGCTTTTTTTCTATTTTACTACAAGTGGACGGGGGGTGCTGATACAGACAGATACCAAACTGCCTTTGTCCATTTCTTTACATATTTAACTAGAAGTGTAGGGTGTAATATACACCCAAAGATGATGGCTGCATTGCCAATAGGCCAAGATGGAGAGGAAGACAATCAGGTTCGTGTGCAGAATTAAGGACAGCTTACCAGGGATTAAACTGTTTTCTTCCTAATTTATTAGCTTTAGAATTACCTTACTTATCCAAGAAACAGTAGGAGCACTAAATTTGGTTACTTTATGCCCAAAAACATTGATTTTCCAACAAAATAGCAAAACAAAACCAAAACACGCAATGGCGGTTTTGCAAAACCAAAACGCAAAGGTAATCCAGATCCAAAAACAAAACCAAAACACGGGGGTCAGTGACCATCTCTAGATTTTAGCTACTACTTGGCTGTAATGTTGAAATGATAAAATCAGCCTGCAGTGAAAAGAAAACCTTTATCTGATTCCAATCACTTGTGATCATATTGATGTCCACATATATTCTCTTCCCATTCACACAACCATAACACACTTAATGTCCCCCTTTCACTCTGTAGGTTATATGGTAAACACTTTTGGTTTGGACGCTCTTTTCCTCATTTTCACTTATTGTAATCTTTCACTTATATTTGTTATCTTAGGGCACAATTTTACTGAAAGGTGCTTAATAATACAGAAATCTAATTATTCAAACATCTTTGCAGAATGAAGTTCTGGTCATGTTGTTCCATTAAAACAAGTGACTTCAATGAATTTTTGGATCAGAAAGGATGCAGCACAGGGAAACATCTGTGGGTGCAGCAGCCTGGGAGACAGGTGAGGAATTATCACATTTTGCTGCTCTATCACCAGGATAACTGACAATCTGTCCAGCCAACAGAAGGTTTGTGTTTAGGCACAGTGAGAACAGCTGTTAGCTGTTCTCACAGCTAACAGCTGTTAATGTTAATGGTGACAGAAAAATTAAAACTGACCAGACTCTAACCAAAATAAGTGTAACCTACACAAATATCTAAAATATAAATGTGTTTGAACTGTTTGTCAGGATGGTACACTACCCATAGGACTATACTATATTGTTGTTATCTTTGATTTATAAAATGCAAACCTATTCTGCAGTGATGCAAAAAAATTATCCAAAATATATTGTTAATGATATAGACACACGCAGTATTTTTTATTTACTGTTTAATGTGCAACCGTTCATGGCATGCAGGGGGAATATAGAACAGTTGTATCCTATATATGTACTGTAAATACATTAATATCCAAGGCACATATAAACTTTTAAACCGGACCGTCTAACCAAAGAAACCCCTCCTGGGGCTATACACTTTTACACATCCCATTAAACTCTCTTCACCAATGCCATATAAAAACAAGCACTTGATGTTCCTTCCAACGTATTACTACAAATAGTCTAGATTACCTGGTTGCTTGTTTGTTTATTTGTCTACCTATTTGTACAACTATTGCTATTCTGGTCTTTGGTATTGCTTTTTGTATTGCATTTGAAAACAAAAATAAAATCTGTGAAACATAAGTAGATGGCAGACTAAAGTGAGATGGATAAGGGGAGGGACAAACTGTCGTAGTTCAAATCAAGAATAAGATGCTGGAGAGCTGTGAAAACGTGTCTTTACTATGTGGTATATACTGAGAACTGAAAATGGCTGGCAGGTATTTCCTGTCAGCCAGCACTTCCTGGTTGGCAAGTGGATGGCAGTGATGTCACTTCCATCAAATACATATAGCGTACATCTACATCCTTCTTTTTTTTTTAGAACAATATAACTATCAATAGGTGTGTGGGTGCAAGACAGTGTGACAGGTGTTGGATGTGGGACAGTGTGCAAGTGAAAACGCACATGAACTGGTAATGCCGAAAGTAACATAACAAAGTCCTGGAATTTAGTATTGGGCCAGGAGATTCTACCAGACCACGTGATGAAGAAAGGGGGTAGTGATGTGTTTTGTGTTAAACAGGGCTCACTATTGGTCAGGCGTATAGGAGGACCCATTGTCCACATTGATAGGTGTTCTGACATCCTCAGGCGGTATTCCATGAGGTGGGGGTGCTGGCTCACACACCCCTAAGAGGTGACGCCTGTTGCGCTCATACAAAGCACCGTCGGATTGCACCAGGTTGCTGTTGGACCTGTTGGAGGATCCTTGCACAGTCCTGACTCTGTCAAACCCGACTGCAGTCTGGATGCGGACAGTCTGCCCCATAGACAGCAGTCTCAACTGATGAGAGGTTTTGTTGAGATTGGCTTTGAGCAGTAACTTGGACTTCTCCAGAGCATTCTGCACATTGGTCTCAATGGTTGGTGTATGCTTGGCTTTGGTGGTAGGAATGATAATGCGAGTGCATCTGGACAGAAGGTGTTGAGAAGGAGAAGGGAGCTCATCCCTTGGGGTATTTCTCAAATTAAGGAGTGCCATGATTACGTCTGAACCATCTCTGTTGCATTTGTCTAACAGGTGCTTTGCAGAATGTACTGCCCTTTCTGCTAGCCCATTAGATTGTGGATAGCTCGAACTGCTAGTGACATGTGAGATGTCCCATTCATTGGTGAAGGACTGGAACTCCCCACTCATGAACTGCATGGCATTGGCAGTGAGCAGCTTGCATGGTATACCATGGGTAGAGAAGTGTCTTTATTTTGTTAATGACTGTGGCACATGTCCGTTTAGGAAGATAGTCTATCTTGAACCAACCAGAATATGAGTTCACTAACACAAAGTACCTTTCCCCTCAACACAAAAAGATCTGCAGCAACGATAGATAGACCAATGGAGGTCAGGTATCTTATGGAGAGTGAGCGGTACTGCCATGATGGGGCTGTAGAGCATTGCAGGGGGCACAAGCAGATGGTCAACTCATCCCGGAAAGCAAAGAATTACTTGAGGTCACAAGGCAATACCCTGGAGGAAGACGGCCAACCATGCAGGACGACATGCGATAAATGTTGGCAAAGGTCATCCCTGAGTGTAACATCACACATCTCTTCCATGCACCGAGTGGAGAGGACATTAAACTCCATAACATCCATTTCATCGTCTGCATCAGTGACACGGAGTCTAGAAGGTGAGCGCGTGATAAAAGCGTCAGCTACGTGGCGGTCCTTTCCACGCTTGTACACCACATCCAGATGGTACCTTTGGAACTTGAGCATGAACCATAGGATATGTGCCGAAGCAGTGTGCATAGGTTTGCGGAGAATATAGATCAATGGTTGGTGATCTGTTTCAACCACTACTGGACATCCATAGATGAACACATGAAACTTTTGACAGGTAAAGACAAGGGCAAGCAGTTCCTTTTCAATCTGAGTGTATCGTGACACTCTGTCTGTAAGGCTCTGGACGCACAACTGATTTGTTGCGCTGCAAGCAGACAGCACCAAGACCATGCTGGCAAAATTGCAATAATAGCGGGCTTAACCTCCGTACATTCTGGAAAACAGGCGCCATTTTGGTTATTATAACGGTACAGGTATGTGCCCAAAGCATTTACATGTCTACATACACATGTACACTGATATACCTTCGTGTAGAACTTCTTTAGTATATTTTTCTTGTTCAATTTTTTCTTGTTTGCTAACAGGTGTAACATTAGTGGTATCAGTGGTATCTAAACAGGCCTTCTCACCGTTAATTCTTCGTTCTGACATAAAAAATTAGGTTATAAATTAGCCTTTTACATTTCTTTATGTGACATTACATCTACACTACAGGTACACTACATCTGCTACTGACCTTTTTTAATGTCGTTGTCGTCCTGGTCCAGTACTTTGACCATCATCTCCACCTCTCTTGGGCTCATTGGATTTGCTATTTCCTCTTCTCGAGTATCTCCATTCCCCACCTTAACTTTTCCAACATTTTTTGGCCCTTCCAGCACCATCTCTGACTCTATCTCTGTCTCCATAGCTGCAACCCCCACTGACACCTTCTCCTCACCCGCAACCCCCACTGACATCTTCTCCTTACCCGCAACCCCCACTGTCACTTTCTCACTCGCCATCTTCTGATGCTCCTCGGCGCCAAACAGGTTCCTCTGTCATTTTATACACTCAGACATGGGCATTTGTTTCTGCTGTGGACCAATCGGCGATGATGCACGCCGAGAATGGAGCATTCCATTACATACGAAGGGGTTTTATTATTGGGGAATATTCATTGCATTCCACTTTAGCAGTTAAATGTTTTTCTAAATTTAATGTATATTACTAAACTTATATTTTATAGAAATGGAGGGAGTTAACTATAGCTAAAGCTCTGCCCCTTTATGCTAATGTATTTGGTATCTCGTACATTTCCCGCAAATGTCGCTGCAGTGTGAACGAAATTGAAATCATTGTTCACGACAACATGGCTGTAAAAGGTCGCTAAAGGGACGTCCGCTCTCCCCTTTATCGTCCTAGACAAGGCTAGTGTGTATGCAGTCCATGGACCGAGCGATCGGACCATCGGTCACATGTAAAATCGCTCGGCATAAAAAGTTGGTTGAAATTTCTCCAGTGTGTACCCAGCATTAGTTTAGGTAGATCAGATAGGCAGATAGATTAGCTAGATAGATTAGATAGGGTCAGTTAGGTCTGTTCTCTGTCTGAATCTGCCCACAATTCATGCTGTCATTTCTATATTATGCCTCACCTGGTCAACCTGTTTCTCCTAGCTCATTCACCTGGCTTCCTCATTATCACTTGCAGGCTATTGGTTCTGCTCTCCTTAAATAACTGTCTAATCCTCTGCAGGATTGCCGGCAATACGTTTACCATAGTGTTCTGCTCCCTTGTGTTTATGTTGTTTCCTGCCGCTTGTGATATCCCCGAGTACCAGACCGTTACCGTTCCTGTCTACTCTTCATTGGATTCCCCTGTGTACCGACTCGGCTCTGCTTTGACTCTCTTCTCCTGTGTGGATTTCCCGTGTACCAGACCTGATTCAGTTCCTGACTATTCTACTATCTACTCACCAGTTCCAGTCAGCTATCTCCTGGACCCCGGTAAAGTCATGCTCCCAGACATGGCTCCAGCGTGACCTGCAGCTCCTCTGCTCATCCTACCTGTATTCGGAGATGCAGCCCCTGCAGCATCACTGTGCTCAGATTTCAACTATCTTCCTCTGGCTCTGGACTCAACCTTTCCACAGGTACTTTTGACTGTTACATATATCACCTTGTGCCTGTAATTATAGTCACCCCTGGCAACCGGCCAAATAACTGTTTCCCCTAAATCTCTGGACTCTCACCGGTACTGTGGGTTGCAGTTACCCCTGGCAACTGCCCAAGAACTAGTTTCCTCAAATCTCTGGACTCTCACCGGTAATGTGGGTTGTAGTTACCCCTGGCAACTGCCTACGTTCAGTTTCATCATCTTTACCTATCACTGCAAGTTCCATTCCTTTTTGGACATGCACCGGGTACAGAGGTTGCTGCGTATCAGGGGACTTCTCTATCAGCTGTTCCTTTATTCATTTCAGTGGCCACGAGTGATATATCAGTCTTGACACCATCCACTCGGTGTCTCTCCTGGCTCCCTCCTGCACTTACTACTCTATGGCCTCTGTAACTCTATTCCTGGGTTCTCCCCAGCCAGTGCACATCTCACGACCCTCTGTTTGTCTGCAGCCAAGGCTGTCCCCACCACTAGGGACAACAGTGAACACCAGACGTTCGGAGCGGACTCTGGGTTTTGCTGTACTGGCTGAGGGGTTCCTAACATTCATGGCATTATCTTTAGCACTATATCCTCCATCACCCTTCCTGCAACACACACTTCTGTCCACATTGCCCCTTCATTACTTTACTCACCTCTAGTTAACACTCTCAAACTGTTTTCCTATTTAAATTCAATAGTTTTAACAGATATATATATATATATATATATATATATATATATATATATATATATATATATATATTAGTATTCATACCCCTTTACATTTATATTTTATTTTTTTTGTGTAATCTAGTAGCTGATTTCAATCATATGTTTATCCATTAATTTCCTAATTTAATTCTAAGCTTTTTGCATCCTTTATCCTCAATATATTCTACAATCCTCTCCCTATAACTTCATAATGATGCACAAGACACTGAGATATGTCTACCTTAGAAAACAACACATGTGATTGGTCCAAAATAATGTCCATTATAGATGGAGCCCAACGATTGTTCATCTTAAGTATATTAGCCCTATTCCAATGACAAATGAGTAATTTCCATGACTAAGTCGGCGAAATGTATGTTGGGTCACGGAAGTAACAAGCCGGTCAGCGGCGAACAGCCGCAATTGTGCCGTATAACAGACAATATATTAGCGGTTTGCACATTTATTCAAAGATAGCTTAATTTAACTGGCAAACAAGAAATTTGGTCCTATATCTACACGGAGTTAATTACGGTGTTGAGTGAGCGATAAGCACAATCCATACTATGTATTAACGATGTGATATTTTCCCCAAGAACACTGAGCTCCACCTCTGAAATTACTGAAAGGAGCTTGTGGATACAGGGCCGGTGCTAGGGTTCTCAGCGCCCTAGGCAAAATTTCAAAATACCGCCCCCCCCCCCCCCCCACCCACCCCAAGACACGCCAAATACCCACTTCCCAGACCCTCACACACTTCACTTTCGGTAAAAAAAAAATAAGCCTTACCTCCTACAGCGGTCTGGCTGCCGTGATGTTTCATAGCGGTCTGGCTGCCGTGATGTTTCATAGAGAACGTTGTCCAGACTCCACTGCTTGTAGCAAGTCAATAATAGAGGATGAGGCGCCAATAAAATAATTATTTTATCCACCATAGTGTTTAAATCAAAGATAGAGCATAAAGTGCAAAATAGTCATTTTTCCACCGCATATTTTGCAAATCAAATATAGAGTATGACGTGGAAAATAGTAATTTTTATACCATTGAAAAAATACTATTTTCCACCTCATGCTCTATATTTAATTTTCAAGCTATGTGGGAGAAAAATTTATATTCTTTGCAACTTCATGCTCTATCTTTGATTTAAAAACTACGGTGGATAAAATAATTATTTTATTGGCACGTCGTGCTCTATTATTGACTTTAAGCAAGTCAAATATAGAGCATGAGGTGCAATAAAATAATTATTTTATTCACCATAGTTTTTAAATTAAATATAGACCATAATGTGTGACATAATAATGAAAAATCCCACCCCCAACATTTTTTGGGCCTCCACACTTCCCCTTTGGGTACCCCATTTTTTATAAAATGAAATTAATAATACAAAAAAAAAAAAAAAGATAAAGATACTTACTGTTTTGGATGCTGAAGGCTGTTCAGATGCAGAGAGGCTCTTCTGTAATGGCTGCCCACCGCTCCTCAGCTTCTTTACACCAGAGGAGAGGGGTGGAGCAGCCGTGGCATGCTGGGAAGGGAGGGGGGCGCTGGGTAGCAAACTTTATTCACACTATCTGTCACTGACAGACAGTGTGATATACTACACAGGCGCCGCGGAAGAGTGACCCAGTGTCACCTGATCACTGATGTGTGTGACAGACAGTGGGAGCGACGCGCCGGGCAGCCTGGGCGGACATTGAAGAAACAGCGGCTGCTGCACCACCTCTCCCACTTCTCACCGCTGACTAGATTTTCAAATCTAGTCAGCGGCAGCGGCGCCCTAGGCTCAGGCCCGGCGCCCTAGGCAACTGCCTAAGTTTGCCTAATGAGAGCGCCGGGCCTGTGTGGATATATTCTTAGGACCATCTCGGATATGTTGTGGGTGCGAGAAATATAGAGGGAATATTGTTACAATCATTTAGGCCAATATAAGCCATATCCCTGTATCTCATAATAATACCCCATTTCATCTCCAAACAAGCTAATAAAAACATTAGTTTACAGCTACCTTTGAAAATAGAATTTATACTACCAAATCGATCATAATTTGGAAATGGCACTGTGACTGGATCACTGATAAATAACTAATGGTATGAATTTATTTAAGGGAAATAGCGTAGGGTGCTTATTTATATAAATTGCCAATGCACTTATTTTTGATATTGTATATATTCTGAGATAGGAAATCGTTATTTCTGAGACCAGGGTAGAAACTGTTTTTTCCTGTTTTCACCTTACTAAAGGATATGCCTTATTTCTGAAGCATATACAATAGGCCTTTGTGGATGGAGGTCTTATGTGTATTTAGTATGGAAGTGTTATTGTTTAGGATTTGTAAGGTTGGAGGTTTCCACTAGCAATTAGGCATATGTGCAAGGGAGTCTGATAGCAGGAAGCGCTAACGAAGTTTTGTAATGAAGTGCCATGCCTGCTCTGGCCAAAGGCCCAGCAGGGGGTCGTTACTGTGTGGCCTTTTGCCCAGAGTGAATTTCATAGATAAGTATAAATTTTGTTAGCCTTGAAATGCATGTAAATCCATGTTTGTGTAAATAGAGTATATCCTGATGCTAAAAATAGCATGTGTCTGAAATGTATAAATGCACTGACTTGTACACTGAAATGTGTTCTTCTGAATTCAACATCTGACCTGATCACTGGTACCTCAAACCAGTGTGAGCAAATAAACATCTTGCTTCAAAGACCTGCTTGGAAACATCTTTAATATTGCTGTATTGCTGTGACCTGCAGATTAGACCATAAAACGAATCCGTTCTCCGTCTGTCTGAGGTTTGGACCCAAGCTTTTCCAGTAATACAGCTCTGCCCGCTACCCTGCAGCCCTGGTCAGTGTAATAGATCAGGGTTGCTGTGGATGGATCCCCCCATGCCTATCGTGAGAGGTCAGGGGTACCAGCCCAGGTACACTAGCAGCATCAACTACCCAGAAGAAACCCGGTTCTGGATGCCTGTATAGGAGTCCAGTGGCGTCAGCCTTTGTAAGCCGCTCCTACTGCGACAAGAGAGCGCATTTGGGATAACGAAAGGGAACGGTGGCAAAGTAAGCCCAGCTGGTTACCAGCAACAACAGACAGAGTGGAATAGGCGGTTCATCCTGTCACAGGCACAATAGATGTGTTATGTGGATCAATGATGAGCTTCTGAGATATAGACCCTACTATCATGTTTTCTTTATATACATAACCACTCACAAACTCTTTTCCTATTTAAATTCAATAAATTTAACAGCCTCACCCTGTCGCCAGAAACTAAAAAGACACATGTTACAATCATCTTTCCTACCTTTCTTCCTCCCTGCTTCTATTAGCTGGTTATATATCACCTAATCCAGGTCCCCCTCACTTTTCCCACACGTATATATCTGAACACTACCGAAATACAGAAAATCTCAAACGCATCACCTGTCTCCCCTCTCTTCCAAAGTCCTTTAAATGTTCCCTTTGGAATGCACGCTCTGTTTGTAACAAGCTTACCTCTGTACACAATCTCTTCCTCTCAAACAACCTAAACCTTCTAGCAATAACAGAATCATGGCTCACCCAATCGGACACTGCCTCACCTGCAACCCTTTCACATGGTGGTCTCCATTTCACCCACACCCTCAGACCTGGAGGCAGACAAGAAGGTAGGGTTGTCCCATCACTCACGTTCACATCTTTTGACGTACATGCTGTTAGGATTTTTAACCCGTTCTCTATGCGTGTTGCTGTCATCTATCGCCCCTCTGGACCACACCAACAATTTCTTGAACACTTCTCTGCATGGCTCCCTCACTTCTTATCCTCTGACATCCCCACCATCATCATGGGTGATTTCAGCATCCCTATTTCTAATCCACGTTCCAATGCTGCTTGCAAACTAATCTCACTAACCTCCACACTTGACCTCTCCCAGTGGATTGAATCCGCTACTCATCAGGATGGCCACTGTCTTGATCTTATTTTCTCTAGACTATGCTCAGTTTCTGATTTCCTTAACACTCCTTTCCCCCTCTTGGATCATCACCTTACTCGCTCACTCCCAGTTCTTTATCCTCTTTAGTGTCAAACTCTTCCAAATCTCCTCACAACCGCAGCAATATCAACTCTATTAATCTTCAACAGTTTTCCACCTCTCCCTAACACCTTCTTTCCCCAACTTGTACATTCTCCTCCCCTGATTGAGCAGTACCACATTTTCACCAAACCCTAGCAACCGTCCTTGATTCAAGGGGCACCAGTGACACTACATACTCCACGTAGACTTCGTTGCCAACCGTTGCACACTAAAGTAACACAAACTCTACAAAAACTTTCTCGTAAAGCAGAACGTCACTGGCGTAAATTATGTACCTCTAATGATTTCATCACATATACTGGTATCTACCACTCCTATAGAAATGCCCTGGACACTGCAAAACAAACATACTTCCAATCTCTCATCTATGCTCAGGCTTCTAACCCCAAATGCCTTTTTGACACATTTAAATCTCTTCTGAATCCTCCCGCCCCTAATCCTCCAACTACCATCCGTGCCCAGGATCTTGCTTCCTATTTCAAGGACAAAATAGATAAGATCAGACTTGAAATGGTATCATCTCCCTTGACAAGCAATCAGCTCAATTCCTTTGTAGCACCCTCTAACACTCTCTCTTCATTTGATCCCACAAATGAAGAGGAAGTTTCTACTCTGTTCTTATCTTCCTACTCTACCTCCTGTCCTCTTGATCCCATTCCCTCACAAATTAGTAGGTCCCTGTGTCCTGTATTCATTCCCCCTCTAAAATCTGTAATCTATATCTTTCTACTGATATTTTTCCATCACTGTTCAAGCATGCAGTGATTACTCCCATTTAAAAAAAAAAAAAAAATTCTGACCCAAACTCTCTTGCAAATTACGGCCCCATCTCGCAGCTCCCATGCCCCTCCAAGCTTCTCGAGAGAATTACCTACACTCGCCTCACACACTTTCTTACAGCAAACAACCTATTGGATCCTCTTCAGTCAGGATTTCGCTCTCAACACTCCACAGAGACTGTGCTGACCAAGGTTGTCAATGATTTGATCACAGCAAAAAGTTAAAAACATTTCTTCTAATTCTCCTTGATCTCTCTGCTGCATTTGACACTGTTGACCACACTCTCCTCATACAAGCGCTACAATCCCTAGGTCTTGAAGGCACTGTCCTATCCTGGTTCTCATCCTACCTATCTAATCGCTCTTTCAGTGCTAATGTCTCTGGATACACCTCTTCTTCATGTCCTTTATCAGTTGGAGTACCGCAAGGCTCAGTCCTAGGTCCTCTGCTGTTCTCTATCTACACCACTTCTCTTGGAAAACTAATAAGCTCCTCTGGATTTCAGTATCATCTCTATGCAGATGATACACAAATCTATCTATCCTCTACTGATCTTTCACCATCTGTGTTGTCTTTCTACCATTTCATCTTGAATGTCTTCTCGCCAACTGAAACTCAATCTTTCAAAATCTGAATTAATAATAGTCCCACCCAAAAACAGAAGCTTCCTGCCTGACATTTCTATTTCTGTACATCACCATAAATCCCACCCGCAAGCTCGCTGCCTAGGTGTAATCCTTGACTTACAACTATCATTTATTCCCCACATCAGCTCCATATCTAAATCATGTTACATACACCTAAAGAGCATTTCCAGAATACGCACATATCTCACACAAGACACCGCAAAAACCTTAATTCATGCACTCATCTCCCGCATCGACTATTGCAATTCCCTCCTTACTGGTCTTCCCAGAGTCAGACTTGAACCCCTACAATCTATTATGCATGCAGCAGCTAGATTGATTTTTCTTGCAAACCGTTCTTCCTCTGCTGAGCCACTCTGTCAGTTTCTAAATTGGTTGCCTGTATTTCAACGAATCCAATGTAAAATTCTTCTACTAACATACAAGGCAGTCAACAAAATTGCACCGACATACATTTCCTCACTGGTCTCAATATATCTCCCAACTCGACACCTCCGTTCTGCACAAGATCTGCATCTCTCTTCCACTCTCATTACATCCTCCCATTCTCGGATACAGGTATTTTTTCAGGCTGCACCCACTTTGTGGAATTCCCTTCCTCGCACAGTATGACTTTCCTCTAGTCTCCAAACCTTCAAGCGTTCTCTGAAAACCCACCTCTTCAGACAAGCTTATGATATTCCTCAACCACCATCTTAATCTCCCCTATTACCACCCTCTACACAGCTAACACAAGACAACAGCCCTCTGACCAACATTGGTACACACACTGCCCACTCAATACTTTTAACTTTGCATTATAGCTGGTCCAGTGTGCAATATGATGTAGCACATGCCCTTGTGTTTCAAACTCCCATTGTCCCATAGATTGTGAGCTTGCGAGCAGGGTTTTCTTACCTCTCTGTATGTATTACCCAGTATTGTTTTCTTAATGTTTTTGTTCCCAATTGTAAAGCGCTACAGAATTTGCTGGCACTATATAAATAAATGTTGATGATAACACATATGAAATATGAGACCTACATACCCTTATACTTAATGGATATTAATAATATATATAGATAGGACATACGACCGGCTTTTCTGAAGGGTTTATTTTATTTCTTAATCACCTTTTTTCATGCCTTTGTCACCTTCTATTTTCTTAATATTTCGCTGATTTTAGAATCCTGTTTTATTAGATTTTAATTAAGAATTGTTGAATAAAGTTTGTTTCTAGTCTCATGGACTGGAGTTCCTCTAGAACCAACTTTTTTCTGGTGAACTCTTTCACCTTTTGTCCTTTTTATCTTCCTCCCTACTTCTATTAGCAGGTGATATATAACCTAATCCAGGTCCCCCTCACTTCTCCCACACGCATATATCTGAACGCTACCAAAATCCAGCAAACCTCAACGCATCACCTGTCTCCCCTCTCTTCCAAAGTTCCTTAAATGTGCCCTTTGGAATGCACGCTCTGTTTGTAACAAAACTTACCTCCATACATGGCCTCTTCCTCTCAAACAACCTCAACCTTAACAAATACAATTAACTAATATTGAGCTCACTGTGTGAGTTTCATATGTCCATGATGATCTCCATTTAATAGCCTTTTATTCAGCCTCTAGTGATAGCTTCTGAGCAGATATCCATTGATAAATAACTCGCAATGAAAGTGACATGCAGATGGAATTTCCAAGTATGATACAATAGAAACTAGATGAATAGGAGTTTAGCAAGAAATCTTGCACTCACAGTACACGTGGAACACCCAACAATGTGGATTCCAATCTCTGTATAATTCCTCCGTCTCAGCTGTCTCCAAACCAAATTGCTGTCCAGTGTAAGAAGCAGGTGTGCACCTGACTAAAGGTCCCAATGTAAACTTTCATTCGCAAGGAACGTTCCATGGAGAAACCACTAGTACTTTCCAGTAATATGGGCTGAAGTATAATAGGCAAATTCTGAATTTTTTCACAGCCTCCTAACCCGCCTGTTTAACTTATCCATCTCCTCGGGTATCTTCCCCTAATCCTTCAAGAATGTTCTTGTTTCGCCCATTCTTAAAACACAAATCTTGACCATACAACTCTGTCTAATTACCGCCCTAATTCTCTCCTCTCTTTTGCTTCTAAATTGCTTTAACGGCTTGTCTACATCTCACTACATCTCACTAGATACCTCTCAGACCACTCCCTCCTTGATCCACTGCAATCTGGTTTCCGCCCGTTACACTCCGCAGAAACTGCACTGACTAATGATCTTCTATCTGCCAAATCTAAAGGTCACTACTCCCTTCTCATCCTCTTGGACCGATCGGAAGCCTTCAACACAGTTGATCAGCCTCTCCACAATATAGCTTGTATCAGACCCTCCCTCTCTGTTAATGTCACCAAAACTCTCATCCATTCTCTGTTCTACTCCCACCTTGATTCTGCAACCTCCTCCTTACTGACCTCCCCAGCACTTGTCCCGCTCCTCTTCAGTATACACTCAATGCTGTAGCCCAAATAATCCCTTCCCTTTAAAATGTAGACAGGGCCCTCTAATCCTCAAGTCCTCCTCCTCCTCCTCCTGTTACCTTTGTCTTCGGTTCCCCAACCTCATTTTTGCACCTAGAAATTAAGACCCTGCCCTTGGTTCTTCTCTTCTCCCTTGACTTCTCTTCCATCACTGTTTTAACACTGATAATTGTGCCCACATTGCTGGGCACAGGTTCAACTTGCTTTAGTTCACTCCCCACTTCTCCCCCTCTCCTTTTCTAGTTTCTAGTGTTTGGGTATTCATTTATACATATTTGCCCTGTGCACCTGCTCTCAGCTGAGTTGTTTTGTAATTGCAGTTTGTTTTTGTTTTTTGTACTGCCCTGTGTGCCGTGTTCTGTTTTGTTCTTTATTTACGGTGCTGCCGACCCTCTGTGGCATCCTATAAATTAAAGATTATAATAATACCTTCAGCCAGATTTCCTGAATTTGTAAGGGATAGACTCTGTCTTGTGTACCACATTGCTGCTGCATCTCTTGCCAACCTATCTCAGTGAAGCCTGCGCACGCTGTCCTGACAACACTTTCCACGTTCACTGCATTCCCTATAAATTGTGCACCTAAACAGGCTGTGGATGGGTCAGTTTGGCCAACTACACTTGACCCTATACTGGCAAATCACTCCTCAACCTCTATGGAGCTTTAGACCTCCTGTACTGTGAGTCCGTACCTCATTTACCCCTCCATGCAGTACAATCAATGGGACCCTCAGCAGTCCATCACAGTCTGTGTAAGCAATACATCTCTCAATGTGTCAGTGTAACTACCTTATGTGAGCTACAGAGACTCACCTGCGCTACCATTGTCCTCTTGGGTGCATTGGGTGCATGCAATGAGATAAAGACGGTGTATTATGGAATTAGCAATGATATTATTAGGATTCTGGAATGCAGGGTGAAGAATTAAGTTCACCCAATAAATGTGATGGGAATATCTTATACATACCCCATATTATATAAAATATATAAATGATATGCTTTGGTTTAATAAATGTAGTTGGTATATGCCTAAAACACGTTTCTCACCCTCCCTTTATTTCTTTCTCAGGAAGTCTCATGCCGCTATGACTGGCACCAGACCAGCAGTCTTGTTGTCATTACGGTTTATGCCAAAACCGTTCTACCAGATCTCACTACAGTTGAAGCCAATCGTACCCAGGTACAGGATTAGTAATGGGGAAAGATAATTTAACAAAGATGTACATGGAGGTTATCAGTTAAGTTAGAAAGTGAATGGATTTGGATTGTAGCAGGAACTGTTTGGAGCCTGGATTGAGGAAGGTCAATCTGGGTGCAGAACGGTTTCAGCTGTTGTGTGACATTAGTTGGCAGGATTGACTAGGAAACAAGTGAATGGTAATATGCTCTGAAAGTAACTGCCACCTCTCTTCACAGATGGACATTCAAATTTCCTTCCAAGGGAAGAAGGAATTCAGAAAGCAGTTGGAGTTGTGGGGTGTAAGTATGGAATTGGTAATATAACAATAGTTTTTGTTTGATCCTTTTATTCATTAATCCTAATAATTTACCATACAACTTACTAATATGACCTTCAAGGGTTCAACTATTTTTTTAGATTTCTTTTTCCTTCATCATCTATGTTCTGTCCTGTACTGCTAGTTTCAGTCTGGCAATACCTGTAATATGTCATGTTGTGTTTATGCTCTCTTGTGTACTGAAGCATTTCCTCATGGCTCTACAGGTTATTGACACGGAAAAAAGCTTTGTGAATTTGCTGCCCACAAAAGTGGAGATCACCCTTAAGAAATCAGACCCTGTTACATGGGGCCGACTGGAGCTCTCTGTTGTCCCGCAACAGACTACACCTGAAGCAGAACCACAGCAAACGGTTGTGGCCCCTCCCGAGGTTGTTGATGAAGATTCTGATGATGACCTCAGTTGGTCAGAAGACGATGAGTTTTGTGACTGAACAAACGGATTTAGAATAGTCCCATATAAAAATATGTGACAACATTGCTTTTTTTAATTGCCAATTATACATTTTCTGCCACTTTCATCTGTTACATTTTACATCTCAGGCCTGATTACTGTGTTTCTTACTCATATTTCCTTCATGGGTTGTCTCACATTTTGGAAATTTTTCCCCTCAGAAAATTACATTTCTCTTTTTCTGTTTAAATTATCTCTTTATTTTTTGCCAAACAATACTACTACACTTTTCCCAGTAGTCACATTTCCCCCACTCGCCTAGCACTCTGTACCTTCTTTTTTTTTTTTTCCCCCTTTTTTTTTTTTCCCCCTTTTTTTTTTTTAAAATAAATATTTGTAATTATTTGTGTGAATCTGAGTCATGTTTGTGTGCTGCTGCAGCAGCACTCTAAACACTTAGGTGTGACACTACATGCTCTTGGTTAATAATGAAATTCTTTGAATCGGTCATGATTATGAACTATTATTTATTAACTATTACATGGAAATTTCAGTAATATGAACATGAAACCCAGTATCCAAGAAGTTACAAAAGCAAGAAAGAAAAACAAGTAAATAATAGTTGTTTCTTTTGGTAATATTGTCATATACACATATATGGTCAAGCAGTTTTCTCCTACACTCTGTCACTATGAGGAGTGCTACACAACTTAACATGGCTGGTTATGCCTGTAGCATTGAAGCAGCAAACTTAAACTAAATTATATTTAAATATTACCCTGCTTTACCCGCAAATTGTGTGAAAAAAAAAAACTTTCCCAAGAAACCCAAAGTACCCCAAGCATTACAGATCATAGATCCCATAACTGTAATATGATTTCAGCAAGCTATTATTATCAATATTTACTTAAATAGCGCCAATCAGTGGTCAAAGTGGAGAATTGGCAGTGTGGAAAATGTAAGGGAATAGAATTTTTTACAGTTTTACAATCAAAGCAGTAAGAGAAGTGGTGATATGACATAAACCCACCGTATACAAGCCCAATTCGATCACTGGCACCATTCATATAGCTCAGCACTGTAGTGAGTATATGTAGTCCCTGCCCCACAGGAGCCTACAGTCTTAATTACCTACCACACATCCACATAAGAGTCCATTTTATCAGAAGCCAATTACCTTACTAGTATGTCTTTGGACTGTGAGAGGAAACTGAACCCATAGAAACACAAGTAGAACATAGAAACTCCACACGGATATGGCGCTTGTTTGGAATTGAACTTACCCCCATACTGTGAGTGCAGTAATACCATACTTGCTGACTTTTCAAGGAAGCTGTCCGTGAGGGGTTCCATTGAGGGGGTGTGGCCACGCAAATTGCGTCCACACCCCCGCAATCTTTGACAATTTTGGCCAATCGCAGCAATTGGCGGGGCCATGATGACGCATATAGCCATGCCCCAACCCACTTACCAATGGAGATAGCTGGATCCGGAGGTCTGCCTGCTTTCTCGGGACTCCGGGAGAACTCCCAAAAATTTGGGAGTCTCCCGGACATTCCGGGAGAGTAGGCAACTATGAGTAATACTAACCACTATGCAACAATAGTGTTTGTGTGCTGAACCTGTTAATATGGGACGCTATGGTCCGTCTCCTATCTTGGTAGTGGTGGGGCAATCTCCAGCCATCTGCATCTCTTTACTGAGCATGCACAGACAGGAAGTTAGGCTCTTAACAGTTTCTTCCTATGACAGTTAGGGGCCTGGGGCTATTTATCAAACCTAAATTCCCACTTAAATCCCCGAAAACAGAGGTTTTTGGGGATTAACTGCAAAATTCTTTATTATTTTCGCAGTAGATATCAGATATCATAGATATCTGCTGCTTTGCATCTCCCTTCATTTTACTGAGCACTCCCCATAATGCTCTGTAATGCTATTTACCAACGGCCGAAATTAAGTTTTCAATCATCTTAATGTACGCCAGCTCAAGTTAACTCACATTATCATAATTTAAACTTTCACTGAAGACAGCTCTGCTCCGAAGAGCAGAGCTGCACAGTGCATGTGTGGGGGTGTCTCCGGTGAAGACCCCCGCCAGCGCTGTGTCCCTGGAGGGACAGAAGATGCTGGAGCCGGTGCCTGTGAAGAGGGCGAAGATGTCCGCCAGCGCTGTGCCCCTGGAGGGGCTGAAGAGGTCCCCGATGGTGCCCAGCAGGAAGAAAGAAGAGGAGAAGTACTCACCCGTCCAGCGATCCAGCGGTGAGTATCGTGGCTTCTTTCCTGCAGGTCCTGTGCGCGGGGGAAGGATGAGCCAATCAGGGCTCATCTTTCCCCGCTGGCCAATCAGCGGCCGGATGCGCGAGCCAATCGCGGCTCGCGCCCGGCCATTCAAAAGATTGGCGCCGACGCGAGCCAATCAGCGCTCGCGCCGGCTGATGACGTCACGCCGGCGACTATATAAGTTGCCGGGTGGCGCCATTTTGGGAGAAGTCCGTCGGCGGAGAAGAGAAAGGACGTCTCTTCACGACGTCCAGCAACAGGATCAGCGGCAGCGGCGGCAGGGGGCCCTTGTAAGGGCCGTGAGCTACCCTGCCACCCGAAGACTACAATCAAGCCGCCGGAGCAGTGATCGCCGGTGGGGAGCCCTTGTAAGGGCTGAGAGCGCCCCCGCCAAGCAGCTCTCAACAGCGCCGAACCGGAGGAGAGGCGCCGCCGGCTGGAGGGTCTGGAAGACCCGGAGAAGGCGGAAGAAGACGGCGTGGCAAGCTGAGATTCCTGCGCAGAGCAGGTAAGTGACTCAGCGTTAATTCGGGCACTAGACCCGGGGCCACAGTCGGGCACAAGGCCCGTTGGCACCGTGAAGTAGGGGCACAAGGCCCAGGGACCTGGGCACTAGGCCCCTTGCTATTTAGTGGGCCAGTAGGCCATAACTTTGATAAAGGGGACAAGCCCCTGTTAGTTAGACAGGGGGCGTAGAGCCCCAGGTGTACAAGGGCACAAGGCCCTTAGGTAGTTAGTGGCCTAGAGGCCATAGGAAGGCCACAGGGCCTGGTTAGGGGCTGGTAGCCCGTAGGCTATTAAGGGCACAAGGCCCTCAGTCAGTCAGGGAGGCCACAGGCCTCAGGCAGGGGCTAGAACCCCTAGGTAGCAGGGCACAAGGCCCTAGTTAGTGGGCTCAGAGCCCTGAGGTAGAGAGGGGGCTGAGGCCCGTTAATCCGAGCACCAGGCTCTGTGTATCTGGGCAGAGGCCCATGGTGTGAAGGGCAGAAGGCCCTGGTGGTGATGAGGTAGAGGCGTGGGAGCCTCGTGAGTGTAGGCGCGGTCCTGTGTGAGGTGAGCACACGTAGTTAGGAGGTACAGTAGAGTGGAGGCTCCTGTGGTGCTGTAGCAACCTGCTGGTTGGCTAACAGCGGTGTGCTCTGGTAAGTAGCTTACAAAGTACTGTATAGTGTATTCTGTCTGTGAGGCGGGTATTGTTGGATTACAGTATTTTGGGTGTGCTATGTAATTGTGTCCAGGGGCAAGACGTCAGGCCCCCATTAAAGGTAGGCTTTTGTTCCTGTGGTTTCCTGTGCTAACCCGTGCTGTGGGGACAAGTGTAGTTACCAGCATACACATAGTCAGGGGAGAACACACGTAGTTTTCCTGTCCCGTAGGTCCCCGGGGTCACACTGGTACCCAGAGGGGGTGGCTGAGTGAGTTGGTGGCAGTGCAGCACACCTTGAGGCAGTTCCAGGGGCGGCCGTGGTTCTGATCAAGGGTCCTCAAGGCCGGTTCCGTGCAGGTGGACCTGTGGTTCCGGACGTAGGGACACGTGTGAGATACCCGTGTACAGACAGTCGGGTGGTTCAGTTCGATCGGCTGTTCCGTGCGGCAGTCGGCCCGCGGGTTAGTGTGCTGTTACACTGAGCCTCAGCCGGGCTTAAAGAACCGGTCCTTAGGGTCTGTGGGTGACCCCATAGCAAGAAGGCAGCTTCTTGGTACGACCTGGGTGAGGGGGTTAGGAACCGCCCTCCGGTTTAGTCTGTGAACACCGGCTGGTGTTCCCCGTAGCGTGTAAGTGAGCAGTTCCGTTAGTGCACCACACCTAGTTAGTCATAGTGGTTTGACTTAGTTGCGTTGCTGACCATTAGAACGTTGTTCGGGTCGGGTCGCTGTTGTAGTCAGTCCAGTTTTGTGGGTGCCATCTTAGTCTCACTGAGAGCGTAGAGGGAGGCTGTGTGTTCTTGTCATCCGCAGGAGTCGGGAAGGCGCAGAGGAACCGGATCGGAAGTGGGAGTGCCCCGGTGAGTATCACGCTCGATTCCCCCTTTCGGTTAGGCCCTCACCGGCAGGTGTGTGAGGTACTTGAGGCGGGATTAGTCCTTGGACTAGTCTTGGTCTTAAGTGCCTGTAGTCCCCCGCGTCTTGGCACGAACAAAGTGAGGAGGCGGCAAGTGAGCTTGGACTGACCGTGTCCTTGCTCTTTGCCGTAGTCTCGGACAGCCCTTCCTGGTAGGCACGGCCGTAATCTCTGTCTCTATCTTAGAGGGACGTGATTGGAGGTGACTGCGGCTGCGGATCTGCTGGGATTGGATCGCAGCTGGGATATTGGAAGCGGACTGGAGGTGACCATCGTTTTCAAGGTAGGTTGTTTTGTGTTGCGTCTGTCCCTGTCTTTCCCCGCAGGGGGCGTTACACATGTGTGGAGGGATCACATGAATCCACTTTGTTTACTGCAGTGTGGTAGGTTTCTCTGTGCGCATGCACAAGCTTTTCGATCTGTGCATTCGCACAGGGATTTAATCAAGCCGGAAAATACATTGCAAAAGGACCGCAAGAGAGGAAGATGTGTAAAGTAAGTGATACACTTTACAGGAACAGACGTTTTTCAAAACTGCTGTTCCTGTGTTGATTTTTTAATAAATATGAGATACTTTTCAATCCTCATCTATGCGATGTGGATTGAAAAGTATCTTTTATAATATGCGGTGTTTCTTAAATAGGCCCCTTAAACTGAAATGAAATGATAACTGGAGCTGCATAACCATCCTCTGCTACCAACTGTCTCACCTCTTTGTCTGTTTTACCCAGTTTGTTTATTAGTTTACTATGTTTGTCCCCAATTATAAAGCGCTACGGAATATGTTAGCGCTATATAAATAAATGATAATGATGATGATAAACTGTATATATGTAAATAACATCTGTTATAAAAAGTTCTGAAATAAAACCAACAAATTGGTAAAGTCCAAAAGCTTCTTGTGGTTTAATATCTACACCCAACGGCGCGGACACATATTACACATAACAGCACAAATGACCTGATAATAGGTTTTTACCAATAGAATCTATATACAGCAAAACCTATGGGGCTCAACACACATGTGGTGTACAGATTTGATACAGAACACACTCCCATAACTTATAAAACTCTTTTATTCCTGTATAGCAATGACTATTAGTGATTTATTTAATCTTGCATTAGACTGGTCCTAGGTATTACCTTATTGATGTTCAGCCTGTAATCATATTAAGTAGTTTGATATGCAACCAGCAAACAGTTAAAGCATTTTGTTCTCATGTGTATGGGGAATTCTCTCACACACAGTGCTGAGTACACAAAGTAATGAGTATGTATAGTGTGAGCAGCTAAGGGGTCAGTCAGAAGTCTACGCTGCCTAGCACACAGTGCCATGAGTTCCCCAAAGAGAGAGTTTCTGTGTAAAGTACTGGTAGTGGGTGATCTCGGTGTTGGCAAGACATCTATTATACAGCGATATGTGCACAACATCTACTCCCATTGCTACAGAGCTACTATTGGTGTGGATTTTGCTCTTAAGATCTTGAACTGGGAGAAGGACACTCTAGTGAGACTTCAGCTGTGGGATATTGCAGGTGAGTGGACAAATGATAGATTCTGTGACTCTGGCACTGTGTCCTATCAATCTGGACTTCCAGAATGAGCTATTCTAGATAGATGCCAATAATGAATCCAATGTTAATTATTCCAGTAAAAGCAAAAATAATTACAATAAATTTAAAATGAACATAAAATAAGCAAATTATATTATATATCAATTTAAATGTAAGATGTTGCTTCTGACAGAATGATTTTTAATTCTAATATTTTTCATATAAGCAATCAGAAGCACAGTATCGTCTTCAGTAATTAACCCAGCAGCAGGTCAATTCTGGAGTTCTTCAGGACTGCCTGAGATGGTAGTGTTAGATAACGTGACTGTTTTTTAAGCAATAGTAGGAAATGGGCTTGGTAGCTCATTCTTTTCATACACTACCCAATTTATCAACATTTATTTGTATAGCTTCATAAATTACACAGCACTGTAGAGAGAATATTTGTCATTCACATCAGTCCCTGCCCCATTGGAGCTTATAGTCTAATTAACCTACCAGTATGTTTTTGGAGTGTGGGAGGAAACTGGAGCACCCAGAGGTAACCCACGATATTTGGGGAGAACAAACCAACTCCACACAGATAAGGCCTTGGTCAGAAATCAAGCTTATGACCCCCAGTGCTGTGAGGCATAAATGCTAACCACTGTGCCACCATGCTGCCCAAAGGTAGTTAAAGAAGATGGCAATATTTTCTTTAGCAAATGTCCAGGATATGGTCAAGACAAAGTAGGCAACTGCAAAAAAAAGATTCAAAAATATAATAAAAATTTAAGACAATACCAAAACACATTACACGTTCAAATGGATACCTGCTACTCCCTAATGTTTACTTATATACAAAGAGTTGTCAGGCCAAAAATTATAAATCCAGCACCAAAGTAACTGAATCCAGCTCAGTGTTGAGGTTGTAGATCTCTTCTTGAACTTACACAATTTAAAACACACTCTTTATATCTAACATAGGTCACCATAAAAAACATCACTTTTATTATTTTGTACCGTGTTGGGGTACAGGGCCCTATCTGTGTGGAGTTTGCATGTTTTCTCCGTGTTTGTGTGGGTTTCCTCCCACACTCCAAAGGCATACTGGTAGGTTAATTGGCCACTGACAAAATTAACTCTAGCGTGTGTGTGATAGGGAATATAGACTGTAAGCTCCAACGGGGCAGGGACTAATGTGAATGATTAAATATTCTCTGTAAATTGTTGCATAATATGTAGGTAGAATATAAAAACTTAATAATGATATATACTAAATGCAAGCTAAGCAAAATGCAATGAATATTAATGATAATACACTATATTGTAAATTATCTGGATACTATCATTTTCATGTTTCTGTGACCTTAAGACTGTAGCCTGAGAGCCATTATACAGGTCATCATCATCACCATTTATTTATATAGCGCCACTAATTCCGCAGTGCTGTACAAAGAACTCACTCACATCAGTCCCTGCCCCATTGGGGATTACAGTCTAAAATCCCTAACATATACACACACACACCGAGAGAGACTAGGGTCAATTTGTTAGCAGCCAATTAACCTACCAGTATGTTTTTGGCGTGTGGGAGGAAACCGGAGCACCCACGCAAACACAGGGAGAACATACAAACTCCTTACAGATAAGGCCATGGTCGGGAATTGAACTCATGACCTCAGCTGTAAGGCAGAAGTGCTAACCACTAAGCCACCATGCTGGTCACAGAAATCCAAAATGACTTCTATTAAGCATAGTACTTTATTCCTCCATTATTCCTTTTAATAAACACATTCTCCTTATTAACACTGAAGAGATGACATCAGAACTCACTATTTATACCTATTTTTTTGTACAGGAGTTTATAGTTACATTCATCAACATCCCTTGTGTAGTAGAGAAATCTGAAAAAAAAGTCTATATATGTCTTGATTATTAAATTCTCTCCGATCTTTCTTCAGGTCAGGAGCGATTTGGACACATGACTCGGTTATATTACCGGGAGGCAGCTGGGGCTTTTGTGGTGTGTGACTTGGGACGGGCTGCCACACTGCAATCTATTCAGCGCTGGAAGGAGGATCTGGACTCTAAGGTCTCACTAGATAATGGAAATCCCATCCCAATGATCCTGATAGGAAACAAGTGTGACCTGATGCCTCATGGAACAAGCAGCCAAAGTGTAGAGGACGTGGGTCAGGAGTTGGGTTTTACAAACTGTCATATGACTTCGGCTAAGGTAACAACCCTTCGCCCTAATAACTTTATTTAAAAACAGTGATTTGCTTTGAAACCAATAGGCTGCCATACGTGGGAGTGTTACTGCCTCTTTTCTGAGTGGTAGAAGTGCTTATTGGGTGTGCTGGGGCCCGATATGGGAGCATCCATGCTGGGGAGTGATGCATGTCATGCTGTATTTCACATAACAATGGCCAATTTGTGGCTTTCTTGTTGGTTGAAATAGCATGCTAGAAAATGTAGTTACATAGAAGCTGACAGCCTGCACCAAAGATAAACTCATCACTGCACATAATAAATATCCAATTAAGTCACTACAGTCATGCAAGTAAGGACAGCAACAAGGGACAATTTCCTCAAACACTGCAGTTATTTATAAGGCAAAGAAACTGCGAAAATCCAGTCTTGGTGCTCAATTTCTGGCTTTGAAGTGATAGATGCTGCCTGTTGTTCTGTGTGGACTATACTGGGCAGCACAGTGGCCTAGTGGTTAGCACGTCTGCCTCACAGCACTGGGGTCATGAGTTTGATTCCCGACCATGGCCTTATCTGTGTGGAGTTTGTATGTTCTCCCTGTGTTTGCGTGGGTTTCCTCCGGGTGCTCCGGTTTCCTCCCACATTCCAAAAACATACTGGTAGGTTAATTGGCTGCAATCGAAAATTGACCCTAGTCTACCCCTCTCTGTCTGTCTGTGTGTGAATGTGAGTCTATAGTAGGGAATTTAGACTGTAAGCTCCAATGGGGCAGGGACTGATGTGAATGAGTTCTCTGTACAGCGCTGCGGAATTAGTGGCGCTATATAAATAAATGATGATGATGATGACTATAAATGTATAATTTTCTTTCTCCTGCAGGAGAATGTCAACATTGATGAAGCAATGTCCTGTTTAATTAAACAAATGATTGCAAACAAGGAGGACACTGAATCTGTCAATGATCCCAGCATTATTAAACCAACTCATCATCCTCTAAATTTCCGTTACACAACGGGCTGTTCACAGTGTTGCCGCCTCTGAGTTTTGACAATATTAGTGTCACTGTGTGAATGCAGGCAAATGATAGAAGAAAATATGTGGATTCATGTATTTGTATGTAGATCGGTGTGTATGTGTTCAAAATGATTTGCATGTGCATTCTTATGAATCCATTACCTTGGACTGCAGCTCAGGGAGATTACAGTGATGGTGGTCAATTTCCAGCAATCTTATTTTTAGTCTGGGTTCATACTAGAGAAAATTTCTTCCGATGTGATATCCTTAATGATTTCACCAACAACTAAAACAAAAAAGTCCCGATCAACATGCCGATTGATGTGTACACACCAAACACATTTTACAAAATTTACCTTCAGATCTGTGCTCTTCCTGTCAAAACCAACTGCTGAAAAGATTGTGACTCTGCACACTTCATAGAGATCTATGGACACTGCTGGTCCTGAGTGCATACACACTGAAGGATTAGAACAACATCATTCCATCATTGAATGAGAATTTTAATTCAGTTTAAAAATCAAATGAAATGATATGATGTGCTTTGGAACGATAATCGTTCATTGTTGGAGTGTACACACTAATGCGATATCGAGCCGAATGGCCGTTTATCATGTGACTTGACCGATAATTGTCTGAAAACCCTGTGTGTGTACCAAGGCTAAGTCATTTGACTTTCTTAATCTGCACATTGGTTGGTTCTTTTGGCCCTATAACAGCAATGGATACCAGGAGGTAAATTTATCAAGCTGTGGGTTTGAAAGAGTGGAGATGTTGCCTATAGCAACCAATCAGATTCTAGTTATCATTTATTTAGTACATTCTACAAAAGGACAGCTAGAATCTGATTGGTTGTTATAGCAACATCTCCACTTTTTCAAACCTGCAGCTTGATAAATTTACCCCCAGATCTTAGTTTATCCTGTAATTAGTGTGGAATTTGTTCATCATACATTCCATTACTGAGAGTCAGCATTTTTTTTACTGAAGCACTATTTAATTCTAAAATATTTCATAAAGGACAATTATTAGTAGCATTTAAAGGTCAAAGCGGGTCATACTACTGTAACAATTCTTACACATCCTGGTGATCATTAATATTCAAAAACATTGAAATAGTTGGCCTTTGTTTTGGCAAAAAAAAATACCAACTAATAAAGAACAATACAACTAGTAAATATAATTACAAATATAATGTAATGCAAAGCTGTTTCTAAAATGTGTAATAGTGTTATTTCTCGAATTAGCAAAAACAAACAAATAGATAAGGCAAATTAAACTGTACTAATTATTTCACTATCCACATTACTATTTTAATTTACTGGGTGTTGTGTCAAAGTATGTATAATTTTATTTGTACTGTAAAGAGATGTTAAAATAAAATATACAAGTTATATTTGAGTATATGCATGTGGTTTCTTGGTAAATTAAAAAGGGTACTCCCATGGCTTGGTAACACCAACAATATATGCCACCAGTGTTTCATGTACAGTACAGTATATGCATAATGTTGTTGCTCTCAGTATTTCCTTGAACCTTAGTTGATCCCCTGATATGCTTACACGCGTTGTTGGAGCAAAATAGAATGTATTGCACTAACTGCCACTGTCCACATAGATGTGTAGACTTCCCAGGTCCCAGAATGTATTATAAATACTGTAACCCAAAAGTTACTTTGTAGTTGAAAAAAATGAATAACTAATAATTCTCTAATATTTTATTGTAATACCATCACATTAAGTGGCCATCTGTGACGGTTCTAGCTTTTTATTTGTATCTGGTAGTATACACAGTGCAACTTTCATACTTCCTTTTGGATGAATTTCTTAGTATATGTTCTCATCCTATGTGTATAATTTAAAATACATGGCAGGTAAGTATTTAAGTTGCAATACAAAATACATAATATGGGAAGGGGTGCATAAAATGCATAGCATGTATTGTAGAGATATCTGCTCAGCAGAAATCCAAGCACCACAATAGCATCAAACACAGGAAACATTCAAATTCCTTTGTGGGTTTCCATAATATCACAATAAATTGAGATGTAATGAAAACATTCATGTGGGTTCTCTGTGTAGTAAAGTGTTATTACTATGTAAAAAGCTTCTCAGGTCACATTGAAATCCTAAAGAAAAGTACCATCTATGTGTGACTGTT